>NC_034198.2:45999755-46092255 GCF_002021735.2 Oncorhynchus kisutch
AATCACATTGTAGGATTTTTTAATGAATTTGTTGTTGGCTAAATACTAAATACTTTTCTGTAAAACCAAATACTTTAAAACATTTTACTCAAGTAGTATTTTACTGGGTGACTTTCACTTTTACTTGAGTCATTTTCTATTAAGGTATCTTTACTTTTACTCAAGTATGACAATTAGGTACTTTCTCCACCACTGTGTATCAATGTCATTGTATCAGAGCCAAACAACAACAGAAAATGTGTCACTGTCCCAATACTTTTTGAGCTCACTTTCGATAGGAGGGTTTCAAACATCTCCTCGGGGAGACGTTTTACGTTGTTGTCGTAGCAGCCCTGAACAAACTTTGACATAGACAGAAGTCTCAGGTATAAATAAACCCTGGTCACCTGTACACTTACCACTGCTCGGAAAAGGTTAACCAACTGAGGGGGGGGGGGGGGGGGGGTCAGAATGTCCCAGTTTGTTGCTTTTCTCTGAAGTCCCCTTTTGGGCCTCGTTCATTTCGCTCATCGTTCAGTGTTTGTTCTGTCTGCATGCTTCACACAGAAACACAAGGTTTTATCAACATTGCCTTCGTGCTAAAATGTCCCTAATGCGTCATTAACTAATGTAGGAATACGTAGTAGTAGGAATTTACTCCGTTTTTATGTATTTAGTTACCAGTGTGTCTCTGTTTAGCCTCATTTATACTTGGCGCTAACATGCATCCTTAGTCCTGATCTTGTCCGCATTCTGATTGTGCCTGACATTTTCTAAAATATGTTATGTTTACACATGGTACTAAAATGTCTCTAATATTCGTCGACTGTGTCCGCATTGTGACCGGATCTCTTGGTCCCTCTGTATACAAACTATACACGTGTAAGATGTCCTGACACAATGATTGGCTGACTGCCTCCGGAGGCGGGTCAGGAAGATCGGATCACAATTAGTCTTTTGATCATCGACATCTGCTAGGACAATGTGGGCACAATCAAAATCTGGACAAGATTAAGACAATGGACACATGTCAGAACCTGGTATAAACAGGGCGTGAGTGTGTATATGTAAGCATGTGTGTGTGTGTTGATATTCATATTCCTGTGTGTGTGTGTGTGTGTGTGTGTGTGTGTGTGTGTGTGTGTGTGTGTGTGCGTGTGTGTGTGTGTGTGTGTGTGTGTGTGTGTGTGTTGATATTCATATTCCTGTGTGTGTGTGTGTGTGTGTGTTGATATTCATATTCCCGTGTGTGTGTGTGTGTGTGTGTGTGTGTGTTGATATTCATATTCGTGTGTGTGTGTGTGTGTGTGTGTGTGTGTGTGTTGATATTCATATTCGTGTGTGTGTGTGTGTGTGTGTGTGTGTTGATATTCATATTCGTGTGTGTGTGTGTGTGTGTGTGTGTGTGTGTGTGTTGATATTCATATTCCTGTGTGTGTGTGTGTGTGTGTGTTGATATTCATATTCGTGTGTGTGTGTGTGTGTGTGTGTGTGTGTGTGTGTGTGTGTGTGTGTGTTGATATTCATATTCGTGTGTGTGTGTGTGTGTGTGTGTGTGTGTGTGTGTGTGTGTGTGTGTGTGTGTGTGTTGATATTCATATTCGTGTGTGTGTGTGTGTGTGTGTGTGTGTGTGTGTGTGTGTGTGTGTGTGTGTGTGTGTGTGTTGTGTGTGTTGATATTCATATTCGTGTGTGTGTGTGTGTGTGTGTGTGTGTGTGTGTGTGTGCGTACATGTTTTAGTGTCTTTTGTATTTGTGTGTGCAGAATCAGGACCACCATCTCATCTGTGTCCTCCTTCTCCTCTCTCTGTCCTCCCTTCCTCCCTCTCCTCTCTCTATCCTCCATATCCTCTCTCTCTATCCTCCCTCTCTATCCTCCCTCTCCTCCCTCTCCTCTCTCTATCCTCCCTCTCCTCCCTCTCCTCTCTCTATCCTCCCTCCATCCCACTCCTCTCTCTGTCCTCCATCTCCTCTCTCTCCTCTCTCTCTGTCCTCCCTCCATCTCTCTCCTCTCTATATCCTCCCTCTCTTATCTCTATCCTCCCTCCCTCCATCCCTCTCCTCTCTCTATCCTCCCTATCCTCTCTCTCTATCCTCCCTCTCCTCCTTCTCCTCTCTCTCATTCCTCCCTCTCCTCTCTCTCTATCCTCACTATCCTCTCTCTCTGTCCTCCCTCTCCTCTCTCTATCCTCCCTATCCTCTCTCTCTGTCCTCCCTCCATCTCTCTCCTCTCTATATCCTCCCTCTCCTCTCTCTATCCTCCATATCCTCTCTCTCTATCCTCCCTCTCTATCCTCCCTCTCTATCCTCCCTCTCCCCCCTCTCCTCTCTCTATCCTCCCTCCATCCCTCTCCTCTCTCTGTCCTCACTCTCCTCTCTCTCCTCTCTCTCTGTCCTCCCTCCATCTCTCTCCGCTCTATATCCTCCCTCTCTTATCTCTATCCTCCCTCCCTCCCTCCATCCCTCCCTCCCTCCCTCCCTCCCTCCATCCCTCTCCTCTCTCTATCCTCCCTCTCCTCTCTCTCTCTTCCCTCTCTCCCTCTCCTCTCTCTCTGTCCTCCCTCCATCTCTCTCCTCCCTATCCTCTCTCTATCCTCCCTCCATCCCACTCCTCTCTCTATCCTCCCTCTCCTCTCTCTATCCTCCCTCTCCTCTCTCTATCCTCCCTCCATCTCTCTCCTCTCTATATCCTCCCTCTCCTCTCTCTATCCTCCATATCCTCTCTCTCTATCCTCCTGCTCTATCCTCCCTCTCCTCCCTCTCCTCTCTCTATCCTCCCTCCATCCCTCTCCTCTCTCTCTCCTCCCTCTCTTATCTCTATCCTCCTATCCTCTCTCTATCCTCCCTCCCTCCCTCCCTCCCTCCATCCCTCTCCTCTCTCTATCCTCCCTCTCTCCTCTCTCTCTCCTCCCTCTCTCCCTCTCCTCTCTCTCTGTCCTCCCTCCATCTCTCTCCTCCCTCTCCTCTCTATCCTCTCTCCATCCCACTCCTCTCTCTATCCTCCCTCTCCTCTCTCTATCCTCCCTCCATCTCTCTCATCTCTCCAACCTTTGTCCCTCCATCTCATGTCTCTCTCCGTCCTCTCTCTCTGTCCTCTCTCTCTCCTCCCTCCCTCCAGACGATGAGCAGAAGGATAAGTCTCTGTCTCACCACACCATCCAGCAGCTGACCGTAGAGAAGGACCAGGCTCTTTCAGACCTCAACTCAGTAGAGAAAAGTCTGGCTGAACTGTTCAGACGATACGAGAAGCTGAAGGACGTCCTCGAGGGCTACCGCAAGGTAGTGTAAATTAGGATAGGGGCATCTTCATATGAGACCCTTTCAAACACAGTCTCTCTGTGCGTGTTACCATTCAAACACAGTCTTTCTCTGTGTGTGTGTGTGTGTGTGTGTGTGTGTGTGTGTGTGTGTGTGTGTGTGTGTGCGTGTGTGTGTGTGCTATAGTTGATTGGAGGTCTTTTGTACTGAAACCCTAAATCAGGTGTGTCTCTTTCTGGCTGTGCGTCTCCCCATCAGAATGAGGAGGTGTTGAAGAAATGTGCTCAGGAGTACCTGTCCCGGGTGAGGAAGGAGGAACAGCGTTACCATGCCCTGAAGATCCATGCCGAGGAGAAACTAGACAGGTGAGCCCTGATGGACCTCCCTCCCCTCTGGAGAAACTAGACAGGTGAGCCCTGAAGATCCATGCCGAGGAGAAACTAGACAGGTGAGTCCTGAAGATCCATGCCGAGGAGAAACTAGACAGGTGAGTCCTGATGGACCTCCCTCCCCTCTGGAGAAACTAGACAGGTGAGCCCTGATGGACCTCCCTCCCCTCTGGAGAAACTATACAGGTGAGTCCTGAAGATCCATGCTGAGGAGAAACTAGACAGGTGAGTCCTGATGGGCCTCCCTCCCCTCTGGAGAAACTAGACAGGTGAGCCCTGCAGATCCATGCCGAGGAGAAACTAGACAGGTGAGCCCTGCAGATCCATGCCGAGGAGAAACTAGACAGGTGAGCCCTGAAGATCCATGCCAAGGAGAAACTAGACAGGAGAGCCCTGATGGACCTCCCTCCCCTCTGGAGAAACTAGACAGGTGAGTCCTGAAGATCCATGCCGAGGATAAACTAGACAGGAGAGCCCTGATGGACCTCCCTCCCCTCTGGAGAAACTAGACAGGTGAGCCCTGAAGATCCATGCAGAGGAGAAACTAGACAGGTGAGTCCTGAAGATCCATGCAGAGGAGAAACTAGACAGGAGAGCACTGATGGACCTCCCTCCCCTCTGGAGAAACTAGACAGGTGAGTCCTGAAGATCCATGCCGAGGAGAAACTAGACAGGTGAGTCCTGATGGGCCTCCCTCCCCTCTGGAGAAACTAGACAGGTGAGTCCTGAAGATCCATGCCAAGGAGAAACTAGACAGGTGAGTCCTGATGGGCCTCCCTCCCCTCTGGAGAAACTAGACAGGTGAGTCCTGAAGATTCATGCCGAGGAGAAACTAGACTGGTGAGCCCTGAAGATCCATGCCGAAGAGAAACTAGACAGGTGAGTCCTGATGGGCCTCCGTCCCCTCTGGAGAAACTAGACAGGTGAGCCCTGAAAATCCATACAGAGGAGAAACTAGACAGGTGAGTCCTGAAGATTCATGCCGAGGAGAAACTAGACAGGTGAGCCCTGAAGATCCATGCGGAGGAGAAACTAGACAGGAGAGCCCTGATGGACCTCCCTCCCCTCTGGAGAAACTAGACAGGTGAGTCCTGAAGATTCATGCCGAGGAGAAACTAGACTGGTAAGCCCTGAAGATCCATGCCGAAGAGAAACTAGACAGGTGAGTCCTGATGGGCCTCCCTCCCCTCTGGAGAAACTAGACAGGTGAGCCCTGAAAATCTATCCAGAGGAGAAACTAGACAGGTGAGTCCTGAAGATTCATGCCGAGGAGAAACTAGACAGGTGAGTCCTGAAGATTCATGCCGAGGAGAAACTAGACAGGTGAGCCCTGAAAATACATGCCGAGGAGAAACTAGACAGGTGAGCCCTGAAGATTCATGCCGATGGAGAAAATAGACAGGTGAGCCCTGAAGATACATGCCGAGGAGAAACTAGACAGGTGAGTCCTGAAGATTCATGCCGAGGAGAAACTAGACAGATGAGCCCTGAAAATACATGCCGAGGAGAAACTAGACAGGTGAGCCCTGATGGGCCTCCCTCCCCTCTGGAGAAACTAGACAGGTGAGCCCTGAAGATTCATGCCGAGGAGAAACTAGACAGGTGAGTCCTGATGGACCTCCCTCCCCTCTGGAGAAACTAGACAGGTGAGTCCTGCAGATCCATGCCAAGGAGAAACTAGACAGGTGAGTCCTGAAGATCCATGCCGAGGAGAAACTAGACAGGTGAGCCCTGATGGGCCTCCCTCCCCTCTGGAGAAACTAGACAGGTGAGCCCTGAAGATCCATGCCGAGGAGAAACTAAACAGGTGAGCCCTGAAGATCCATGCAGAGGAGAAACTAGACAGGTGAGCCCTGAAGATCCATGCTGAGGAGAAACTAGACAGGTGAGCCCTGAAGATACATGCCGAGGAGAAACTAGACAGGTGAGCCCTGACCTAATGGTCATGTAGTCTTTCTACACAACCAGGTGGATGGACCTCCCTTTCCTCTGGAGAAACTAGACAGGTGAGCCCTGAAGATCCATGCCGAGGAGAAACTAGACAGGTGAGCCCTGACCTAATGGTAATGTAGTCTTTCTACACAACCAGGTGGATGGACCTCCCTTTCCTCTGAGTCTGGTTCCTCTCTAGGTTTCTTCCTTCTCTGATGTTTTTTTCCCTCTCCACTTGGCTTCAATTCATTTGTTGATAAAAGCTGATGAGATGACGACTGTTGCTTTGCCATCTAAACCAGGGGTTTTCCAGTGTTTTAATGTTATGTGTCTGGTGTTGTTGTGTTTTCATTAGGAGTGTAACACTTAAAAGACTTGGGCAAAGCAGAATCAACAACCTCTGTATCGTTCAAGACTGTTGCTTTGTGAGAAGGTGTTTAAGTACACGGATAGCCATTTTGATGTAAATGATCGGCTGAAAATGACCAAGGGCCTTACCTTGGCTCCGAGTCAGAGCAGGTAGGCCATGGCCCAGTGATTACGTGGGTGCCGGCCCAAGTAGATAGAAACAGAAAAGTCTGAGCCTTTTTTGGGGGGTAAAACACTAGGGTGAATCCTCAATGGAAATGTTGCCATAAAGTCTGTGTCCCTCTCTTAACCCCCAGGGCGAACTCTGACATCGCCCAGGTGAGGATGAGGGCTCGTCAGGAGACAGCAGCGTACCAGGCCTCTCTCAGGAAAGAGACCATGAAGGTGGACTCACTGGAGAGAACCCTAGAGCAGAAGGTACAATCACACACGCACGCACACACACAAACACACACACACACACACGTGTGTGAAAGACTGCATTCAAACCCAGGTGTCCTCTGCATGCCACAAGCCTATGTTAGCCTTCTGAGCCAAAAGCCAAGATGGAAGTCTTCAGTCCTGACAGGACGGAGCCCACGTCTCCTGTCAGCTTTTCAGAGGGATGTACAATAACCTCTTGGTTTTGTCTCTCTTCCTTAAAAGAACAAAGAGATCGAAGAGCTGACCAAGATCTGTGACGAGCTGATCGCCAAGATGGGGAAGAGCTAGAACACGTCCTGCCCATGTCTCCAGAGCCTCAGGGGGACTGAGTGGTGGAGGAATGCCCATGTCTCCAGAGCCTCAGGGGGACTGAGTGGTGGAGGAATGCCCATGTCTCCAGAGCCTCAGGGGGACTGAGTGGTGGAGGAATGCCCATGTCTCCAGAGCCTCAGGGGGACTGAGTGGTGGAGGAAAACAGAAGAAGCACAGAGAGAGGAAGTTTCCTCTTCTACTTCCATCCCTGGACAGATGGATTTGACGGACAGCTGAGGATGACAGACTATTTCCATGTATCTACTGGCGACATCGCCCCCAAGAGTATTGGAGGGTAAACTCCTGGTCAATGGCTTCCTCACCATGTACAGTTTGATGTGCCAGTGTGTACCACGTATCCTGTATCAATGGTTTGGTGAAAGGGACTTCAAAATGGTTGTCATGAATGAGAGAGAGAGAGTGTGTGGGTCGTGGGTGGTTGTGTGTGTGTGTGATAGAAAGAAAGAGCATTGATTGAAGACATCAAATGATGTGAAAGCCTTGGATGAAAAGAAAAACAGCAATATTGTGTGTGCATATATATATATATATATATATATATACACACACACACACACACTGAGTGTACAAAATATTAAGAACACCTTCCTAATATTGAGGTCCCCTTTAGCCATCAGAACAGGCTCAATTCGTCAGGTCATGAACTCTACCAAGGTGTTGAAAGTGTTCCACAGGGATGCTGGCCCATGTTGACTTCAGTACCTCATTCCACAGGGATGCTGGCCCATGTTGACTTCAGTACCTCATTCCACAGGGATGCTGGCCCATGTTGACTTCAGTACCTCGTTCCACAGGGATGCTGGCCCATGTTGACTCCGAAACCTCGTTCAAAGGCACTCACCCTCTGAACGACACACATACACAATCCATGTCTCAATTGTCTCAGGGCTTAAAAATCCTTCTTTAACCTGTCTCCTCCCCTTCATCTGCACTGATTGAAGTGGGTTTATTAACAGGTGACATCAATATGGGATCATAGGTTTCACCTGGATTCACCTGGTCAGTCTGTGTCATGGAAAGAGCAGGTGTTCCTAATGTTTTATCCACTCACTGTAGATGACTAAATCAACGAATCGGTCAGTTAATAAGAGAACTGCACGTGGAAGTGTCAACATATAAACTTGTTGTTGTTGTTGTAAATAGGTAATGGGGCTGATTAGAATGATTCTAATAAAAATACACTATTCTGTCCATTTAAATGTCTTGGTGAAATATTTGAGATGCTTTTTGTTGCATATTTTGGGGCATAACTTTCTTATTTTTTATTTGGATATTTATTTATAATGAAAAAAAGTAATTGTTACTGTAGTAATCAGCTGTTGGGACAGTTCATTAATGACACGAATTACATTTCTGACCGGTATGTCACAGTTGATGTCTTCACACGGTGGCAGCCATTAGGGAGAGAAAAATAAAAGAGCTCTGCACAGCTACACACCTGGGTTCAAACAGTATTTGAAATCGTTCGACGTTTGCTCTAGCCTGGCCCGGGAGTGACAAATTGCAGGTTCGAGACTATTTGTTTGGTCTCTTAAAGCTAGGAAAGGTCGATCGAGCACAGATAAAGTCATTGAAATGATTTCGAATAGTGTTTGAACCCAGGTCTCATCTGCTTACAACGCGCAATGAAGGATGGCAATTAAATACATGTAGCTTCTTTCAAACAACAAATGGATGCATCTTAAAGAGTTCAAATTCTAGGTCAGTAAATGGCCACTTGATTTAAAAGAAGTTGAATTGACTACGTTTTTTATTAAATGTATAATTTATCCCTTGGACCAGCAACGCGGTTGCTGGGCAACAGCAGCAGCTAGCTAGTAGCATGAGAGCAGCTGTAGCTAGCTTTTTATTGTTTTTCAACCAGGTAAGTCAGTTATGAACAAATTCTTATTTACAATGACTAGGAACAGTGGGTTAACTAGCCTACATGTCTCTAACCACTAGGCTACCTGTCTCTAACCACTAGGCTACCTGTCAATAACCACTAGGCTACCTGTCTCTAACCACTAGGCTACCTGCTCTAACCACTAGGCTACCTGTCTCAAACCACTGACATCTAGCTACATGTGTAGCCAGTAACTAGATGAGCAGTGTCCATTTCATGTTTTAGCTAGCTATGTTTCATTAAAGAAAGAAGCTAACTAGGATATATTGTCAACATCGGTACAGTCTCGTTGGCTTGTAGCTACTGGCTAGTTGGCTAGCTAACTGGCTATAATAGCAGCCAAGGATGTTCGCTAGCTTTATTTGTTTGTGCTCTGATTTAGTTCACACAGATGACTATGTTGACTTCAGTACCAGATGACTTATGAAGTCATATGAAAAACTCTCCATAGCCAAATATACCTATCTAGCTAACTTCCTTTGCTTGTAGCTTGCTTCTCATATCTCTGGTGTTAGCTAGCTAGCAGAAGGTAGCCTAGTGGTTAGAGCAGTTAGCCTAGTGGTTAGAGACAGGTAGCCTAGTGGTTAGAGGCAGGTAGCCTGGTGGTTAGAGGCAGGTAGCCTGGTGGTTAGAGGCAGGTAGCCTGGTGGTTAGAGGCAGGTAGCCTGGTGGTTAGAGACAGGTAGCCTGGTGGTTAGAGACAGGTAGACTAGTGGTTAGAGACAGGTAGCCTAGTGGTTAGAGCCAGGTAGCCTAGTGGTTAGAGACAGGTAGCCTAGTGGTTAGAGACAGGTAGCCTAGTGGTTAGAGACAGGTAGCCTAGTGGTTAGAGACAGGTAGCCTAGTGGTTAGAGACAGGTAGCCTAGTGGTTAGAGACAGGTAGCCTAGTGGTTAGAGGCAGGTAGCCTAGTGGTTAGAGACAGGTAGCCTAGTGGTTAGAGGAGACAGGTAGACTAGTGGTTAGAGACGGGTAGCCTAGTGGTTAGAGCCAGGTAGCCTAGTGGTTAGAGCCAGGTAGCCTAGTGGTTAGAGACAGGTAGCCTTGTGGTTAGAGACAGGTAGCCTAGTGGTTAGAGCGTTGGGCCAGTAACCGAAAGGTTGCTAGATCGCATTCCTGAGCTGACGAGGTAAAAATCTGTCGTTCTGCCCCTGAACAAGGCAGTTAACCTGCTGTTCCTAGTCATTGTAAATAAGAAGTTGTTCTTAACTGACTTGCCTAGTTAAATAAAGATAAAATTATACAAATACATACAGTACATAACACACCTCCAGGCTGCGGGACTATCATTTGTTTTTCAACAGGACAATGACCCAACACACCTCCAGGCTGTGTAAGGGCTATTTGACCAAGAAGGAGAGTGGTGGAGTGCTGCATCAGATGACCTGGCCTCCACAATCACCCGACCTCAATCCAATTGATGGTTTGGGATGAGTTGGACCGCAGAGTGAAGGAAAAGCAGCCAACACGTTCCCAGCATATGTAACCCGATTCAGGAAACTAGGCCTATGTCGCAATTCATGTACTTATCTAGGGGTTAGTCTAGTTTATATTTTCTATGGTAGAGTAGGTCAGGGCGTGACTAGGGGTTAGTCTAGTTTATATTTTCTATGGTAGAGTAGGTCAGGGCATGACTAGGGGTTAGTCTAGTTTATATTTTCTATGGTCAGGACGTGACACTCTCTCTCACTCTGAAAATAACACGTTTAGAAATCAGTGGAAAATGAATGGGCCAAACAAGCTGTGCAAACTAAACAGAAACAACACAGGATGTCTTGTTACAGAGGCTGCAGTCTGCCAGGAGGCATCCGTCTGTACAGGTAAGAATCTACAGATTCAGATACGTTTTCATGGGGTATTGAGGTTGGGGGTCAGAGAAGAGAGAGGGAGGTTCTGGGGTATTGGGGTTTGGGGGTCAGAGAAGAGAGAGGGAGGTTCTGGGGTATTGAGGTTGGGGGTCAGAGAAGAGAGAGGGAGGTTCTGGGGTATTGGGGTTTGGGGGTCAGAGAAGAGAGAGGGAGGTTCTGGGGTATTGGGGTTGGGGGTCAGAGAAGAGAGAGGGAGGTTCTGGGGTATTGGGGTTGGGGGTCAGAGAAGAGAGAGGGAGGTTCTGGGGTATTGGGGTTGGGGGTCAGAGAAGAGAGAGGGAGGTTCTGGGGTATTGGGGTTGGGGGTTGGGGGTCAGAGAAGAGAGAGGGAGGTTCTGGGGTATTGAGGTTGGGGGTCAGAGAAGAGAGAGGGAGGTTCTGGGGTATGGGGGTTGGGGGTTGGGGGTCAGAGAAGAGAGAGGGAGGATCTGGGGTATGGGGGTCAGAGAAGAGAGAAGGAGGTTCTGGGGTATTGGGGTTGGGGGTCAGAGAAGAGAGAAGCTAAAGCTTGCTTGCAAATACAATTTGATTTGTGTCCAAGCCTTTGACTCGTACTATACATTATTAATCAACCTGTTCAGTCCTGGTCATGCTGCACCAATATAATCCTATAATCCCCTCATGTTTGTTGGGGAAGATGCACAACACACTTTGAATACCTGGGGAAAAAAGGATCAAATGGTGTGGCTATAGAGTCAGCTACCATCCTCAGTAGGAGTGGCTATAGAGTCAGTAGGAGTGGCTATAGAGTCAGTAGGAGTGGCTATAGAGTCAGCTACCATCCTCAGTAGGAGTGACTATAGAATCAGTAGGAATGGCTATAGAGTCAGCTACCATCCTCAGTAGGAGTGGCTATAGAGTCAGTAGGAGTGGCTATAGAGTCAGCTACCATCCTCAGTAGGAGTGGCTTTAGAATCAGCTACCATCCTCAGTAGGAGTGGCTATAGAGTCAGTAGGAGTGGCTATAGAGTCAGAAGGAGTGGCTATAGAGTCAGTAGGGGTGGCTATAGAGTCAGCTACCATCCTCAGTAGGAGTGGCTTTAGAGTCAGCCACCATCCTCAGTAGGAGTGGTTATAGAGTCAGTAGGAGTGGCTATAGAGTCAGTAGGGGTGGCTATAGAGTCAGCTACCATCCTCAGTAGGAGTGGCTATAGAGTCACCTACCATCCTCAGTAGGAGTGGCTATAGAGTCAGCTACCATCCTCAGTAGGAGTGGCTATAGAGTCAGCTACCATCCTCAGTAGGAGTGGCTATAGAGTCAGCTACCATCCTCAGTAGGAGTGACTATAGAGTCAGTAGGAGTGGCTATAGAGTCAGCTACCATCCTCAGTAGGAGTGGTTATAGAGTCAGTAGGAGTGGCTATAGAGTCAGTAGGAGTGGCTATAGAGTCAGTAGGGGTGGCTATAGAGTCAGCTACCATCCTCAGTAGGAGTGGCTATAGAGTCAGCTACCATCCTCAGTAGGAGTGGCTATAGAGTCAGCTACCATCCTCAGTAGGAGTGGCTATAGAGTCAGCTACCATCCTCAGTAGGAGTGGCTATAGAGTCAGCTACCATCCTCAGTAGGAGTGACTATAGAGTCAGTAGGAGTGGCTATAGAGTCAGCTACCATCCTCAGTAGGAGTGGCTATAGAGTCAGTAGGAGTGGCTATAGAGTCAGCTACCATCCTCAGTAGGGGTGGCTATAGAGTCAGCTACCATCCTCAGTAGGAGTGGCTATAGAGTCAGCTACCATCCTCAGTAGGAGTGGTTATAGAGTCAGCTACCATCCTCAGTAGGAGTGGCTATAGAGTCAGTAGGAGTAGCTATAGAGTCAGTAGGAGTGTCTATAGAGTCAGTAGGAGTGGCTATAGAGTCAGTAGGAATGGCTATAGAGTCAGCTACCATCCTCAGTAGGAGTGGCTATAGATTCAGCTACCATCCTCAGTAGGAGTGGCTATAGATTCAGCTACCATCCTCAGTAGGAGTGGCTATAGAGTCAGCTACCATCCTCAGTAGGAGTGGCTATAGAGTCAGCTACCATCCCCAGTAGGAATGGCTATAGAGTCAGTAGGGGTGGCTATAGAGTCAGTAGGAGTGGCTATAGAGCCAGTAGGAGTGGCTATAGAGACAGTAGGAGTGGCTATAGAGTCAGCTACCATCCTCAGTAGGAGTGGCTATAGAGTCAGTAGGGGTGGTTATAGAGTCAGCTACCATCCTCAGTAGGAGTGGCTATAGAGTCAGCTACCATCCTCAGTAGGAGTGGCTATAGAGTCAGCTACCATCCTCAGTAGGAATGGCTATAGAGTCAGTAGGGGTGGCTATAGAGTCAGTAGGAGTGGCTATAGAGCCAGTAGGAGTGGCTATAGAGTCAGTAGGAGTGGCTATAGAGTCAGCTACCATCCTCAGTAGGAGTGGCTATAGAGTCAGCTACCATCCTCAGTAGGAGTGGCTATAGATTCAGCTACCATCCTCAGTAGGAGTGGCTATAGAGTCAGCTACCATCCTCAGTAGGAGTGGCTATAGAGTCAGCTACCATCCTCAGTAGGAGTGGCTATAGAGTCAGTAGGGGTGGCTTTAGAGTCAGTAGGAGTGGCTATAGAGTCAGTAGGAGTGGCTATAGAGTCAGTAGGGGTGGCTATAGATTCAGTAGGAGTGGCTATAGAGTCAGCTACCATCCTCAGTAGGAGTGGCTATAGAGTCAGCTACAATCCTCAGTCGGAGTGGCTATAGAGTCAGCTACCATCCTCAGTAGGAGTGGCTATAGAGTCAGCTACCATCCGCAGTAGGAGTGGCTATAGAGTCAGTAGGAGTGGCTATAGAGTCAGTAGGAGTGGCTATAGAGTCAGTAGGGGTGGCTATAGAGTCAGCTACCATCCTCAGTAGGAGTGGCTTTAGAGTCAGCTACCATCCTCAGTTGGAGTGGTTATAGAGTCAGTAGGAGTGGCTATAGAGTCAGTAGGAGTGGCTATAGAGTCAGTAGGGGTGGCTATAGAGTCAGCTACCATCTGCAGTAGGAGTGGCTATAGAGTCAGTAGGAGTGGCTATAGAGTCAGTAGGAGTGGCTATAGAGTCAGTAAGGGTGGCTATAGAGTCAGCTACCATCCTCAGTAGGAGTGGCTTTAGAGTCAGCTACCATCCTCAGTAGGAGTGGTTATAGAGTCAGTAGGAGTGGCTATAGAGTCAGTAGGAGTGGCTATAGAGCCAGTAGGAGTGGCTATAGAGACAGTAGGAGTGGCTATAGAGACAGCTACCATCCTCAGTAGGAGTGGCTATAGAGTCAGTAGGGGTGGTTATAGAGTCAGCTACCATCCTCAGTAGGAGTGGCTATAGAGTCAGTAGGGGTGGCTTTAGAGTCAGTAGGAGTGGCTATAGAGTCAGTAGGAGTGGCTATAGAGTCAGTAGGAGTGGCTATAGATTCAGTAGGAGTGGCTATAGAGTCAGCTACCATCCTCAGTAGGAGTGGCTATAGAGTCAGCTACCATCCTCAGTAGGAGTGGCTATAGAGTCAGCTACCATCCTCAGTAGGAGTGGCTATAGAGTCAGCTACCATCCTCAGTAGGAGTGGCTATAGAGTCAGCTACCATCCGCAGTAGGAGTGGCTATAGAGTCAGTAGGAGTGGTTATAGAGTCAGTAGGAGTGGCTATAGAGTCAGTAGGGGTGGCTATAGAGTCAGCTACCATCCTCAGTAGGAGTGGCTTTAGAGTCAGCTACCATCCTCAGTAGGAGTGGTTATAGAGTCAGTAGGAGTGGCTATAGAGTCAGTAGGAGTGGCTATAGAGTCAGTAGGAGTGGCTATAGAGTCAGTAGGGGTGGCTATAGAGTCAGCTACCATCCTCAGTAGGAGTGGCTATAGAGTCAGCTACCATCCTCAGTAGGAGTGGCAATAGAGTCAGCTACCATCCTCAGTAGGAGTGGCTATAGAGTCAGCTACCATCCTCAGTAGGAGTGGCTATAGAGTCAGCTACCATCCTAAGTAGGAGTGGCTATAGAGTCAGCTACCATCCTCAGTAGGAGTGGCTATAGAGTCAGCTACCATCCTCAGTAGGAGTGGCTATAGAGTCAGTAGGAGTGGCTATAGAGTCAGCTACCATCCTCAGTAGGAGTGGCTATAGAGTCAGTAGGAGTGGCTATAGAGTCAGCTACCATCCTCAGTAGGGGTGGCTATAGAGTCAGCTACCATCCTCAGTAGGAGTGGCTATAGAGTCAGCTACCATCCTCAGTAGGAGTGGTTATAGATTCAGCTACCATCCTCAGTAGGAGTGGCTATAGAGTCAGTAGGAGTAGCTATAGAGTCAGTAGGAGTGTCTATAGAGTCAGTAGGAGTGGCTATAGAGTCAGTAGGAATGGCTATAGAGTCAGCTACCATCCTCAGTAGGAGTGGCTATAGAGTCAGCTACCATCCTCAGTAGGAATGGCTATAGAGTCAGTAGGGGTGGCTATAGAGTCAGTAGGAGTGGCTATAGAGCCAGTAGGAGTGGCTATAGAGTCAATAGGAGTGGCTATAGAGTCAGCTACCATCCTCAGTAGGAGTGGCTATAGAGTCAGTAGGGGTGGTAATAGAGTCAGCTACCATCCTCAGTAGGAGTGGCTATAGAATCAGCTACCATCCTCAGTAGGAGTGGCTATAGAGTCAGCTACCATCCTCAGTAGGAATGGCTATAGAGTCAGTAGGGGTGGCTATAGAGTCAGTAGGAGTGGCTATAGAGTCAGTAGGAGTGGCTATAGAGTCAGCTACCATCCTCAGTAGGAGTGGCTATAGAGTCAGCTACCATCCTCAGTTGGAGTGGCTATAGATTCAGCTACCATCCTCAGTAGGAGTGGCTATAGAGTCAGCTACCATCCTCAGTAGGAGTGGCTATAGAGTCAGCTACCATCCTCAGTAGGAATGTCTATAGAGTCAGTAGGGGTGGCTTTAGAGTCAGTAGGAGTGGCTATAGAGTAAGTAGGAGTGGCTATAGAGTCAGTAGGAGTGGCTATAGATTCAGTAGGAGTGGCTATAGAGTCAGCTACCATCCTCAGTAGGAGTGGCTATAGAGTCAGCTACAATCCTCAGTAGGAGTGGCTATAGAGTCAGCTACCATCCTCAGTAGGAGTGGCTATAGAGTCAGCTACCATCCTCAGTAGGAGTGGTTATAGAGTCAGCTACCATCCTCAGTAGGAGTGGCTATAGAGTCAGCTACCATCCTCAATAGGAGTGGCTACAGAGTCAGCTACCATCCTCAGTAGGAGTGGCTAGAGTCAGCTACCATCCTCAGTAGGAGTGGTTATAGAGTCAGCTACCATCCTCAGTAGGAGTGGCTATAGAGTCAGTAGGAGTGGCTATAGAGTCAGCTACCATCCTCAGTAGGAGTGGCTATAGAGTCAGCTACCATCCTCAGTAGGAGTGGCTATAGAGTCAGCTACCATCCTCAGGAGGAGTGGCTATAGAGTCAGCTACCATCCTCAATAGGAGTGACTATAGTGTCAGCTACCATCCTCAGTAGGAGTGGCTATAGAGTCAGCTACCATCCTCGGTAGGAGTGGCTATAGAGTCAGCTACCATCCTCAGTAGGAGTGGCTATAGAGTCAGCTACCATCCTCAGTAGGAGTGGCTATAGAGTCAGCTACCATCCTCATTAGGAGTGGCTATAGAGTCAGTAGGAGTGGCTATAGAGTCAGCTACCATCCTCAGTAGGAGTGGCTATAGAGTCAGCTACCATCCTCAGTAGGAGTGGCTATAGAGTCAGCTACCATCCTCATTAGGAGTGGCTATAGAGTCAGTAGGAGTGGCTATAGAGTCAGTAGGAGTGGCTATAGAGTCAGTAGGAGTGGCTATAGAGTCAGTAGTTGTCAATGCCAGCAGGTTTGTCTTTATTGATCGATAACAATACATTTTCCACCTCTCACAAACTAACTGTTCAAAATTCAAACTTGCACTGCTTTTCATTCATTATTTGTTTTTTTTAATGCATGAATACGATGGCTCACTGTTCGTTGTTAGCATTTCCTGACTAACGTTGTTTTGAATTTGTCAGGACGTCCAACCAGCCTCACAACCGCAAACCACGTGTAACCACGCCAACCCAGGACCCCCAACATCCAGCTTCTTCACCTGCGGGATTGTGCTTATTGTCCAAATACGGCTTAAGGTAGAGAAATTAACATTTAAATCTCTGGCAACAATTCTGGTGAATGTTCCTGCAGTCAGTATGCAAATTGCATGCTCCCTCAAAACTTTACACATCTGTGACATTGTGTTGTGACAAAACTGCACATTTTAGAATGGCCGTTTATTGTCCCCCATGATCATGCGGTCTAATCAGAATCTTGATAGGCCACACCTGTCAGGTGGAAGAATTATCTTGGCAAAGAAGAAATGCTTAAAAACAAGGATGTAAACTAATTTGTGCACAAACATTTGAGTTAAATAATATTTTTGTGCGTATGGAACATTTCTGGGATCTTTTATTTCAGCTCATGAAACATGTGACCAACACTTTACATGTTGCATTCATGTGTATGTTAGGTATAGAGTACGATACATCCATTCTCCTCTGACTGTCAGTGTGGGTCAGTTTGATTATTTATTTGTAATACAGGTGGTCGCCACTGGGTGGCAGCACAGGAACACTTTTGACCACTACCAGCACTGCTTCCATAAGAAACTGAAAATTCCATCCACAACTGCGTGGTTAGTGGCATGCGAATAACGTTGTACAACTTGGCCTGCGAATGACAAACTCTGGATGGAAAAAGAAAGGCACAAAGTATTGGGATTGACTTTATCCCTATGGAGTGGGTGTTGGCTATCAGGATGAACGTTATACTTCATCTACACTGATTGAAGTGGATTTAATAGGTGACATCAATAAGGTATCACAGCTTTCAACTGGACTCACCTAGTCCGTCTATGTCATGTTTTGTATACTCAGCGTGTGTGCTGGGATTTGTTGATTCAACTCAACTGACATTACAAAAACACGTTCCATTGCATGAGCCACATCAGAAACAAATTTGAAGCTATTTGCATACACAGCCCGGAGCTAATAGGATGTTCGAGAGCCCACCCCCTTACTCCAGACGAACAGTCATTGGTCTAACCAGATCATATTGAAAAGGGCATTGTCGTAATGTTCACAATTTCTGAGTTATTTCACCCCAAAGGGTAGAGATATGACTAAAAAAGAAGAACTGCAATGCTCCTTCAACATCATTAGAAAATAAATGTTCACCCTGGAAATTATTGCATCACAATACCTGGCAGCCATTGGGAGTGTACTAATGAGTTTACCAGTTTACCCCTCCATTCCTCCACCCCTCCACCCCTCCACCCCTCCATTCCTCCACCCCTCCACCCCTCCGCAGGAGAGACCCTGAGGAACAGGCCCCTGAGCAGGATAGACCCTGAGACCTCCTCTAGAGGTACAGGCCCCTGAGCAGGATAGACCCTGAGACCACCTCTAGAGGAACAGGCCCCTGAGACCCCCTCTAGAGGAACAGGCCCCTGAGACCCCCTCTAGAGGAACAGGCCCCTGAGACCCCCTCTAGAGGAACAGGCCCCTGAGACCACCTCTAGAGGAACAGGCCCCTGAGACCCCCTCTAGAGGAACAGGCCCCTGAGTCCCCCTCTAGAGTAACAGGCCCCTGAGCAGGAGAGACCCTGAGACCCCCTCTAGAGGAACAGGCCCCTGAGCAGGAGAGACCCTGAGACCCCCTCTAGAGGAACAGGCCCCTGAGACCCCCTCTAGAGGAACAGGCCACTGAGACCCCCTCTAGAGGAACAGGCCGCTGAGACCACCTCTAGAGGAACAGGCCCCTGAGACCCCCTCTAGAGGAACAGGCCCCTGAGCAGGATAGACCCTGAGACCCCCTCTAGAGGAACAGGCCCCTGAGACCCCCTCTAGAGGAACAGGCCCCTGAGACCCCCTCACAGTTCCCTGAGACCCCCTCTAGAGGAACAGGCCCCTGAGACCCCCTCTAGAGGAACAGGCCCCTGAGACCCCCTCTAGAGTAACAGGCCCCTGAGACCCCCTCTAGAGGAACAGGCCCCTGAGACCCCCTCTAGAGGAACAGGCCCCTGAGCAGGATAGACCCTGAGACCACCTCTAGAGGAACAAGCCCCTGAGACCCCCTCTAGAGGAACAGGCCCCTGAGCAGGATAGACCCTGAGACCCCCTCTAGAGGAACAGGCCCCTGAGACCCCCTCTAGAGGTACAGGCCCCTGAGACCACCTCTAGAGGAACAGGCCCCTGAGACCACCTCTAGAGGAACAGGCCCCTGAGACCCCCTCTAGAGGAACAGGCCCCTGAGACCCCCTCTAGAGGAACAGGCCCCTGAGACCCCCTCTAGAGGAACAGGCCCCTGAGCAGGATAGACCCTGAGACCCCCTCTAGAGGAACAGGCCCCTGAGACCCCCTCTAGAGGAACAGGCCCCTGAGACCCCCTCTAGAGGAACAGGCCCATGAGACCCCCTCTAGAGGAACAGGCCCCTGAGCAGGATAGACCCTGAGACCCCTTCTAGAGGAACAGGCCCCTGAGACCCCCTCTAGAGGAACAGGCCCCTGAGACCACCTCTAGAGGAACAGGCCCCTGAGACCACCTCTAGAGGAACAGGCCCCTGAGACCCCCTCTAGAGGAACAGGCCCCTGAGACCCCCTCTAGAGGAACAGGCCCCTGAGACCACCTCTAGAGGAACAGGCCCCTGAGACCCCCTCTAGAGTAACAGGCCCCTGAGCAGGAGAGACCCTGAGACCCCCTCTAGAGGAACAGGCCCCTGAGCAGGAGAGACCCTGAGACCCCCTCTAGAGGAACAGGCCCCTGAGACCCCCTCTAGAGGAACAGGCCCCTGAGCAGGATAGACCCTGAGACCCCCTCTAGAGGAACAAGCCCCTGAGACCCCCTCTAGAGGAACAGGCCCCTGAGACCCCCTCACAGTTCCCTGAGACCCCCTCTAGAGGAACAGGCCCCTGAGACCCCCTCTAGAGGAACAGGCCCCTGAGACCACCTCTAGAGGAACAGGACCCTGAGACCCCCTCTAGAGGAACAGGCCCCTGAGCAGGATATACCCTGAGACCACCTCTAGAGGAACAGGCCCCTGAGACCCCCTCTAGAGGAACAGGACCCTGAGACCCCCTCTAGAGGAACAGGCCCCTGAGACCCCCTCTAGAGGAACAGGCCCCTGAGACCACCTCTAGAGTAACAGGCCCCTGAGAAGGATAGACCCTGAGACCAGAGGAACAGTTGTTCATGTGTGTGTGTGTGTGTGTGTGTGTGTGTGTGTTGTGTGTGCGTGTGTGGCTTCGGGACACTGCTCAGCCTCTCCCATCCACAGACAGCCTCCACTCTGGCCCCGGCTGACCCCGCGTCAGAACCCATCAGCTCTGTTTACAAGGCATTCTTTAATCGGAATTAGGGGGTCGGGTGCTGGAGGAAGGGGGTGGTGGTGAAGGGGGAAAGGGGTGAGGGTGGAATAATGGAGGGGTGGAGGAATGGAGGAATGGAGGGGTGGAAAAATTGAGGAATGGAGGGGTGGAGGAGTGGAGGAATGTAGGGGTGGATGGGTGGAGGAATGGAGGGGTGAAGGGGTGGAGGAATGGAGGGGTGGAGGAATGGAGGGGTGGAGGAATGGGGGGGTGGAGGGGTGGAGGGGTGGAGGAATGGAGGGGTGGAGGGGTGGAGGAATGGAGGGGTGGAGGAATGGAGGGGTGGAGGGGTGGATGAATGGAGGGGTGGAGGAATGGAGGAATGGAAGGGTGGAGGAATGGAGGGGTGGAGGAATGGAGGAATGGAGGGGTGGAGGAATGGAGGGGTGGAGGAATGAAGGGGTAGAGGGGTGGAGGAATGGAGGGGTGAAGGGGTGGATGAATGGAGGGATGGAGGAATGGAGGAATGGAGGGGTGGAGGAATGGAGGGGTGGAGGAATGAAGGGGTAGAGGGGTGGAGGAATGGAGGGGTGGAGGGGTGGATGAATGGAGGTGTTGGGTCCTGGCTGGTTAGTGCTTGGTCCTGGCAGGTTAGTATTGGGTCCTGGCTGGTTAGTGCTGGGTCCTGGCTGTCTAGTGTTGGGTCCTGGCTGTCTAGTGTTGGGTCCTGGCTGTCTAGTGTTGGGTCCAGGCTGGTTAGTGTTGGGTCCTGGTCATCTAGTGTTGGGTCCTGGCTGGTTAGTATTGGATCCTGGCAGGCTAGTGTTGGGTCCTGGCTGGTTAGTGTTGGGTCCTGGCCGGCTAGTGTTGGGTCCTGGCTGGTTAGTGCTGGGTCCTGGCTGGTTAGTGCTGGGTCCTGGCTGTCTAGTGTTGGGTCCTGGCTGTCTAGTGAATGAGAAATACTGTTGGCTGCAACTGTGTTAAAACCATGTACAGATAATCCAGGATTTGGAATAATCCCAGATCTCCAAACAGCCTAATTACTTGAGGACCTCCAACAGCCGAAGCTAAGTAGTAACATTAACATGATGCCTTCTAAATGCAGTCGCTGTACTCGCCTTACGGCGAGGATAGCTGTGCTACAAGCCCAGCTTCAGACGCAATCGTTAGGCAAGGGTAATTTCAGTGTAGGAAAGGATGAAACAGCGTCTGTGCCACCAGTAAGTACAGATAGTAGTATAAATCCCCTGGCACAGTCCCCGCAGCCGGACAACTTTCTCACGGTTTCTGGAAGGAAATGCTGTAGGAACGCTCAACCGGTGTCGCTCATTCAAATCAAATCAAATCAAATCAAATTTATTTATATAGCCCTTCGTACATCAGCTGATATCTCAAAGTGCTGTACAGAAACCCAGCCTAAAACCCCAAACAGCAAGCAATGCAGGTGTAGAAGCTCATTCAGCCGACAGAAACTTTCAACCGGTTTTCCCCATTAAGCAGCGAGTCGGAGTCAGAGGCCGAGTCTTCTCTGGTCTCTACTCCTCTCGTTACGGGGTCTGAGACGCCGAAGCTTCCCACCATTAGCTCTGACAAATTGAAAACTCTAGTCATTGGCGACTCCATTACCCGCAGTATTAGACTTAAAACGAATCATCCAGCGATCATACACTGTTTACCGGGGGGCAGGGCTACCGACGTTAAGGCTAATCTGAAGATGGTGCTGGCTAAATCTAAAACTGGCGAGTGTAGAGAGTATAGAGATATTGTTATCCACGTCGGCACCAACGATGTTAGGATGAAACAGTCAGAGATCACCAAGCGCAACATAGCTTCTGCGTGTAAATCAGCTAGAAAGATGTGTCGGCATCGAGTAATTGTCTCTGGCCCCCTCCCAGTTAGGGGGAGTGATGAGCTCTACAGCAGAGTCTCACAACTCAATCTGTTTTCTGCCCCTCCCAAAATATAGAATTTGTAGATAATTGGCACTCTTTCTGGGACTCACCCACAAACAGGACCAAGCCTGACCTGCTGAGGAGTGACGGACTCCATCCTAGCTGGAGGGGTGCTCTCATCTTATCTACCAACATAGACAGGGCTCTAACTCCTCTAGCTCCACAATGAAATAGGGTGCAGGCCAGGCAGCAGGCTGTTAGCCAGCCTGCCAGCATAGCGGAGTCTGCCACTAGCATCGTCAGTGTAGTCAGCTCAGCTATCACCATTGAGACCGTGTCTGTGCCTCGACCTGGGTTGGGCAAAACTAAACATGGCGGTGTTCGCCTTAGCAATCTCTAGGATAAAGACCACCTCCATTCCTGTCAGTATTGAAAGAGATCATGATACCTCACATCTCAAAATAGGGCTACTTAATGTTAGATCCCTTACTTCAAAGGCAATTATAGTCAATGAACTAATCACTGATCATAATCTTGATGTGATTGGCCTGACTGAAACATGGCTTAAGCCTGATGAATTTACTGTGTTAAATGAGGCCTCACCTCCTGGCTACACTAGTGACCATATCCCCCGTGCATCCCGCAAAGGCGGAGGTGTTGCTAACATTTACGATAGCAAATTTAAATTTACAAAACAAAAAATGCCGTTTTTGTCTTTTGAGCTTCTAGTCATGAAATCTATGCAGCCTACTCAATCACTTTTTATAGCTACTGTTTACAGGCCTCCTGGGCCATATACAGCGTTACCTCACTGAATTCCCTGAATTCGGACCTTGTAGTCATAGCAGATAATATTCAAATCTTTGGTGACTTTAATATTCACATGGAAAAGTCCACAGACCCACTCCAAAAGGCGTTCGGAGCCATCATCGACTCAGTGGGTTTTGTCCAACATGTCTCTGGACCCACTCACTGTCACAGTCATGCGCTGGACCTAGTTTTGTCCCATGGAATAAATGTGGTGGATCTTAATGTTTTTCCTCATAATCCTGGACTATCGGACCACCATTTTATTACGTTTGCAATTGCAACAAATAATCTGCTCAGACCCCAACCAAGGAACATCAAAAGTCGTGCTATAAATTCACAGACTACACAAAGATTCCTTGATGTCCTTCCAGATTCCCTCTGTCTACCCAAGGACGCCAGAGGACAAAAATCAGTTAACCACCTAACTGAGGAACTCAATTTAACCTTGCGCAATACCCTAGATGCAGTTGCACCCCTAAAAACTAAAAACATTTCTCATAAGAAACTAGCTCCCTGGTACACAGAAAATACCCGAGCTCTGAAGCAAGCTTCCAGAAAATTGGAACGGAAATGGCGCCACACCAAACTGGAAGTCTTCTGACTAGCTTGGAAAGACAGTACCGTGCAGTACCGTAGAGCCCTTACTGCTGCTCGATCATCCTATTTTTCAAACTTAATTGAGGAAAATAAGAACAATCCGAAATTCCTTTTTGATACTGTCGCAAAGCTAACTAAAAAGCAGCATTCCCCAAGAGAGGATGACTTTCACTTTAGCAGTGATAAATTCATGAACTTCTTTGAGGAAAAGATTATGATTATTAGAAAGCAAATTACGGACTCCTCTTTAAATCTGCGTATTCCTTCAAAGCTCAGTTGTCCTGAGTCTGCACAACTCTCCCAGGACCTAGGATCAAGAGAGACGCTCAAGTGTTTTAGTAATATATCTCTTGACACAATGATGAAAATAATCATGGCCTCTAAACCTTCAAGCTGCATACTGGACCCTATTCCAACTAAACTACTGAAAGAGCTGCTTCCTGTGCTTGGCCCTCCTATGTTGAACATAATAAACGGCTCTCTATCCACCGGATGTGTACCAAACTCACTAAAAGTGGCAGTAATAAAGCCTCTCTTGAAAAAGCCAAACCTTGACCCAGAAAATATAAAAAACTATCGGCCTATATCGAATCTTCCATTCCTCTCAACATTTTTAGAAAAGGCTGTTGCGCAGCAACTTACTGCCTTCCTGAAGACAAACAATGTATATGAAATGCTTCAGTCTGGTTTTAGACCCCATCATAGCACTGAGACGGCACTTGTGAAGGTGGTAAATTACATTTTAATGGCATCGACCGAGGCTCTGCATCTGGCCTCGTGCTCCTAGACCTTAGTGCTGCTTTTGATACCATCGATCACCACATTATTTTGGAGAGATTGGAAACCCAAATTGGTCTACACGGACAAGTTCTGGCCTGGTTTAGATCTTATCTGTCGGAAAGATATGTTTCTATCTGTGAATGGTTTGTCCTCTGACAAATCAACTGTAAATTTCGGTGTTCCTCAAGGTTCCGTTTTAGGACGACTATTGTTTTCACTATATATTTTACCTCTTGGGGATGTTATTCGAAAACATAATGTTAACTTTCACTGCTATGCGGATGACACACAGCTGTACATTTCAATGAAACATGGTGAAGCCCCAAAATTGCCCTCGCTAGAAGCATGTGTTTCAGACATAAGGAAGTGGATGGCTGCAAACTTTCTACTTTTAAACTCGGACAAAACAGAGATGCTTGTTCTAGGTCCCAAGAAACAAAGAGATCTTCTGTTGAATCTGACAATTAATCTTCATGGTTGTACAGTCGTCTCAAATAAAACTGTGAAGGACCTCGGCATTACTCTGGACCCTGATCTCTGTTTTGAAGAACATATCAAGACCATTTCAAGGACAGCTTTTTTCCATCTACGTAACATTGCAAAAATCAGAAACTTTCTGTCCAAAAATGATGCAGAAAAATTAATCCATGCTTTTGTCACTTCTAGGTTAGACTACTGCAATGCTCTACTTTCCGGCTACCCGGATAGCGCACTAAATAAACTTCAGTTGGTGCTAAATACGGCTGCTAGAATCCTGACTAGAACCCAAAAATTTGATCATATTACTCCAGTGCTCCATTTTTATGGAACGGTCACCCATGACAGAGACGCAAACTCGGTCTCAACCTTTAAGTCTTTACTGAAGACTCATCTCTTCAGTGGGTCATATGATTGAGTGTAGTCTGGCCCAGGAGTGGGAAGGTGAACGGAAAGGCTCTGGAGAAACGAACCGCCCTTGCTGTCTCTGCCTGGCCAGTTCCCCTCTTTCCACTGGGATTCTCTGCCTCTAACCCTATTACAGGGGCTGAGTCACTGGCTTACTGGGGCCCTCTCATGCCGTCCCTGGAAGGGGTGCGTCACCTGAGTGGGTTGATTCACTGATGTGGTCATCCTGTCTGGGTTGGCGCCCCCCCTTGGGTTGTGCCATGGCGGAGATCTTTGTGGGCTATACTCGGCCCTGTCTCAGGATGGTAAGTTGGTGGTTGAAGATATCCCTCTAGTGGTGTGGGGGCTGTGCTTTGGCAAAGTGGGTGGGGTTATATCCTTCCTGTTTGGCCCTGTCCGGGGATGTCCTCGGATGGGTCCACAGTGTCTCCTGACCCCTCCTGTCTCAGCCTCCAGTATTTATGCCGCAGTAGTTTATGTGTCAGGGGGCTAGGGTCAGTTTGTTATATCTGGAGTACTTCTCCTGTCCTATTCGGTGTCCTGTGTGAATCTAAGTGTGCGTTCTCTAATTCTCTCCTTCTCTCTCTCGGAGGACCTGAGCCCTAGGACCATGCCCCAGGATTACCTGACATGATGACTCCTTGCTGTCCCCAGTCCACCTGGCCGTGCTGCTGCTCCAGTTTCAACTGTTCTGCCTTCTTATTATTCGAACATGCTGATCATTTATGAACATTTGAACATCTTGGCCATGTTCTGTTTTAATCTCCACCCGGCACAGCCAGAAGAGGACTGGCCACCCCACATATGCTCTCTCTAATTCTCTCTTTTTTCTCTCTCTCTCTCTCGGAGGACCTGAGCCCTAGGACCATGCCCCAGGACTACCTGACATGATGACTCCTTGCTGTCCCCAGTCCATCTGACTGTGCTGCTGCTCCAGTTTCAACTGTTCTGCCTTATTATTATACGACCATGCTGGTCATTTATGAACATTTGAACATCTTGGCCATGTTCTGTTATAATCTCCACCCGGCACAGCCAGAAGAGGACTGGCCACCCCACATAGCCTGGTTCTTCTCTAGGTTTCTTCCTAGGTTTTGGCCTTTCTAGGGAGTTTTTCCTAGCCACCGTGCTTCTACACCTGCATTGCTTGCTGTTTGGGGTTTTAGGCTGGGTTTCTGTACAGCACTTTGAGATATCAGCTGATGTACGAAGGGCTATATAAATACATTTGATTTGATTTGATTTAGTGTTGGGTCCTGGCTGTCTAGTGTTGGGTCCTGGCTGGTTAGTATTGGATCCTGGCAGGCTAGTGTTGGGTCCTGGCTGGTTAGTGTTGGGTCCTGGCTGGTTAGTGTTGGGTCCTGGTCAGCCAGTGTTTGGTCCTGGCTGGTTAGTGTTGGGTCCTGTTTTGCTAGTGTTGGGTCATGGCCGGCTAGTGTTGGGTCCTGGGCCGAGTGGCTGCGTGTGTGTGTGTGACTGGTCGGCCCTGGTCGGGTTCAATTACCGGTCAGCGGTTCTGAAGCCTTCTTATTATTCGAACATGCTGATCATTTATGAACATTTGAACATCTTGGCCATGTTCTGTTTTAATCTCCACCCGGCACAGCCAGAAGAGGACTGGCCACCCCACATATGCTCTCTCTAATTCTCTCTTTTTTTTCTCTCTCTCTCTCGGAGGACCTGAGCCCTAGGACCATGCCCCAGGACTACCTGACATGATGACTCCTTGCTGTTCCCAGTCCACCTGGCCGTGCTGCTGCTTCAGTTTCAACTGTTCTGCCTTAGTATTATTCGACCATGCTGGTCATTTATGAACATTTGAACATCTTGTCCATGTTCTGTTATAATCTCCACCCGGCACAGCCAGAAGAGGACTGGCCACCCCACATAGCCTGGTTCCTCTCTAGGTTTCTTCCTAGGTATTGGCCTTTCTAGGGAGTTTTTCCTAGCCACCGTGCTTCTACACCTGCATTGCTTGCTGTTTGGGGTTTTAGGCTGGGTTTCTGTACAGCACTTTGAGATATCAGCTGATGTACGAAGGGCTATATAAATACATTTGATTTGATTTGATTTGATTTAGTGTTGGGTCCTGGCTGTCTAGTGTTGGGTCCTGGCTGGTTAGTATTGGATCCTGGCAGGCTAGTGTTGGGTCCTGGCTGGTTAGTGTTGGGTCCTGGCTGGTTAGTGTTGGGTCCTGGTCAGCCACTTTGAGATATCAGCTGATGTACGAAGGGCTGACTGGCGGATCCTGGAAGATCCTGGCTGACTGGCGGCTCTAGCTGCTCCATGCAGACTGGCAGCTCTGGCTGCTCCATGCAGACTGGCGGCTCTAGCTGCTCCATGCAGACAGACTGGCAGCTCTGGCTGCTCCATGCAGACTGTATTTATATAGCCCTTCGTACATCAGCTGATATCTCAAAGTGCTGTACAGAAACCCAGCCTAAAACCCCAAACAGCAAGCAATGCAGGTGTAGAAGCACGGTGGCTAGGAAGAAACCTAGAGAGGAACCAGGCTATGTGGGGTGGCCAGTCCTCTTCTGGCTGTGCAGACTGGCGGCTCTAGCTGCTCCATGAAGACTGGCAGCTCTAGCTGCTCCATGCAGACTGGCAGCTCTGGGTGCTCCATGCAGACTGGCAGCTCTGGCTGCTCCATGCAGATTGGCAGCTCTGGCTGCTCCATGAAGACTGGCAGCTCTGTCTTCTCCATGCAGACTGGCAGATCTGGCTGCTCCATGCAGACTAGCAGCTCTGGCTGCGCTGAACAGGCAGGAGACTCCGGCAGCGCAGGAGAGGAGAAAGGCTCTGGCTGCGCTGAACAGGCAGGAGACTCCGGCAGCGCTGGAGAGGAGGAAGGCTCTGGCAGCGCTAAACAGGCGGGAGACTCCGACAGCGCTGGAGAGGAGAAAGGCTCTGACAGCGCTAGATAGAGAACCACTTCAGACAGCCATAGACTTAACTAGAACACCCCACTAAGCTACAATCCCAAAACCTACGAAAAACCCCAAGACAAAACACACCACATAATAAACCCATGTCACACCCTGGCCTGACCGAAATAATAAAGAAAACAGCCTAGTCTTCTTGGGTATGACGCTACAACGTTGCTCAGTTTGTTCAGTTTGGCCGGGTCCCTGACCAAGGACAATTCCTTCGACCTCATGGCTTGGTTTTTGCTCTGACTTGCACTGTCAACTGTGGGACCTTATATAGACAGGTGTGTCTCTTTCCAGATCATGTCCAATCAATTGAGTTTACCACAGGTGGACTCCAATCAAGTTGTAGAAACATCTCAAGGATGATCAATGGAAACAGGATGCACCTGAGCTCAATTTAGAGTCTTATAGCAAAGGGTCTGAATTCTGATGGAAATAAGGTATTTATGTTTTTTGTTATTCAAAAAAGTACTGTTAGGACTTAAATACTGGTAACTAAGTACTGTTAGGACTTAAATACTGGTAACTAAGTACTGTTAGGACTTAAATACTGGTAACTAAGTACTGTTAGGACTTAAATACTGGTAACTAAGTACTGTTAGGACTTAAATACTGGTAACTAAGTACTGTTAGGACTTAAATACTGGTAACTAAGTACTGTTAGGACTTAAATACTGAGATATGAAGGGGTGGAGGAAATAATACCATGGGTGGTGAGAGATGAAGGGGTGGAGGACATAATAACATGGGTGGTGAGAGATGAAGGGGTGGAAGGAATGAATGAAGGAAGGAAGGAAGGAAGGAATGAATGAATGAAGGAAGGAAGGAAGGAAGGAAGGAAAGAAGGAATGAAGGAAGGAAGGAAGGAAGGAAGGAAGGAAGGAAGGAATGAAGGAAGGAAGGAAGGAAGGAAGGAAGGAAGGAAGGAATGAAGGAAGGAAGGAAGGAAGGAAGGAAGGAAAGAAAGAAGAAAGAAAGAAAGAAAGAAAGAAAGAAAGAAAGAAAGAAAGAAAGAAAGAAAGAAAGAAAGAAAGAAGAAAGAAAGAAAGAAAGAAGGAAGGAAGGAAGGAAGGAAGGAAGGAAGGAAGGAAGGAAGGAAGGAAGGAAGGAAGGAAGGAAGGAAGGAAGGAAGGAATAAGTGCTATAGCATAATGAGATCAGTAATTCAGTTAGACTGACCGACTGGGGTGATTGTGAATGAGTGTGGTGAAGATGGAGAGAGAGAGAGAGACAGAGGGAGAGAGAGACAGAGAGAGAGAGCATTAGAGAGAGAGAGAGAGAGACAGAGGTAGAGAGAGAGAAAGAGAGAGAGAGAGACAGAGGGAGAGAGAGACAGAGAGAGAGAGAGACAGGGAGAGAGAGAGAGACAGAGAGAGAGAAAGAGAGAGAGAACATTAGAGAGAGAGAGAGAGACAGAGAGAGAGAGAAAGAGAGAGAGAGCGTTAGAGAGAGAGAGAGAGAGAAGAGACAGAGAGAGAGAGAGAGAGAGAGAGAGAGGGAGAGACAGAGAGAGAGAGCATTAGAGAGAGAGAGAGAGACAGAGGTAGAGAGAGAGACAGAGGGAGAGAGAGACAGAGAGAGAGAGAGACAGGGAGAGAGAGACAGAGGAGAGAGAGAGAGAGAAAGAGAGAGAGAACATTAGAGAGAGAGAGAGAGAGAGAGAGAGAGAGAGAGAGAGAGAGAGAGAGACAGAGAGAGCGAGAGAGAGAGAGAGAGAGAGAGAGAGAGAGAGAGAGAGAGAGAGAGAGAGAAAAGAGAAGGGAAGGGAAGTAAAGAGGTAGAGGGGCCAAGAGCAAATCCCATCAGTAACCACTGCTGTACATGACGTGTCAGCTGAGTCCTATGAGCCTTGGTTTAAAAGTAGAGCACTAAATAGGGAATAGGGTGCCATTCGCGGATGGGAAAGAGGGGCGAGGGCATGCTCAGTCAGCTGAGCACTAACATGCAAGTGGGATAATTAGTTTTGGAAAGGAATATCAAGTGATATAATCAAACATTCTACTCTAATGAAGATCCTCCATGTTGTCATTGGGAAGGCGCTAATTGACAGAGAGAGTGATAGGATTGGAAGGGAAGGGGAGGGGGGGGAGAGGGATGCGGGATTCACAAAACTAAAATGAGGGGGTGGAGGAGTGTCTGGATGGAGGGATGGAGGCTTGGAGGATTGGAGGATTGTGTTTGTGGAAACTACTGTGTAGCCACCAATAAACCAATCATTACAAGTTGATGAGGTTCATTGTCGGGCACATTTTCTAGTCCTGAACAGGCTTTTATGTTGTTACTGCTGCTGTTGTTGTCCTTGTTGTATTAGAGAGCGAGTGTGTGTGTGTGTGTGTGTGTGTGTGTGTGTGTGTGTGTGTGTGTGTGTGTGTGTGTGTGTGTGTGTGTGTGTGTGTGTGTGTGTGTGTGTGTGTGTGTGTGTGTGTGTGTGTGCGTATTTCTTTCATTGTTCTGTTCTCTTCGGCTCAAAGTTTGTCAGAAGATGAAAGGATTGGGGAGAGAGAGAGAGAGAGGGAGAGAGAGAGAGTGAGAGTGAGTGAGAGAGAGAGAGTTTGCTACAGACACACCTGGCTATCAAGAGAAGACCGGATATGAGCCCACCGTCCACAAAATGAGCTGCTCTTTTTAAGCATCTACCATGTGTACGGCCATATTAGAGACACATTTTCCACAGATCACTCAGACCTACAAACAACATTGATAAACTCCTGTATCTCCAAACTTCCACAGCAGCAAGGTGTTCTGCCCGTTGCCATGAAAACAGGTGCAGTGGAACACAAACAACATTGTAAATACCACCTATCCTTATCTGCTTATTGATCCCCTACCTCTCCTACTACAGCTATAATATAACACCTGAAATGTCTGTCTATTTCAAATATTTTTTGAGTAGAATGTTAACGGTTACATTTCTGTTCATTTCTAATTAATTACCGTTAATAGAGCCCTTCGAATTTCATTGAAAAGAATTGAGAGACAGAGAGAGAGAGAAATGTCCAACTCCTGCCAGGATTGCTTGGGATGGGGGTAGAGTGCTTCAGGCAGGGGCAAGGGAGTTATTTAGGGGGTGCACAGGTCGTGTTGGGGGGTTTCAATCGAGGGGGGCGGGCGGAGGGGGTGGTGCTACCACGGAAGAGTCATGAGGAAATCAGTTTTGGGGGATAATAGGCACGCAAACTGGTTTTGACAAGTTAGTGGAGATGGCAGTAATGCGGTCCTTTAGAGAGATGGGAGGTGGGCAAACACACAGGAGAAATACCAGGAGATTATCAGAGAGAGGTGGGGTGAGGGGAGAGAAATACCAGGAGATTATCAGAGAGAGGTGGGGTGAGGGGAGAGAAATACCAGGAGATTATCAGAGAGAGGTGGGGTGAGGGGAGAGAAATACCAGGAGATTATCAGAGAGAGGTGGGGTGAGGGGAGAGAAATACCAGGAGATTATCAGAGAGAGGTGGGGTGAGGGGAGAGAAATACCAGGAGATTATCAGAGAGAGGTGGGGTGAGGGGAGAGAAATACCAGGGAGGGGAGGGGGATCATGGGGGCTGAGTTTAAACCTTTGGCTGAGCATCTTTTAGGAGAATCCCGGTCTGGCCTGTTGGTGAAACAGGTGAAGTACCCGATGTTGATCCATAAGGTTCAACAGGAAAACGGACTCGACGTCATAAGAAAAGTAGGAAACGTGAGCTCATGACTTTTTCCGTGTGATGTCTGGTCTCTGAAACAATTTTAGAGTAAATGCCCCTCATACCAAAACAGAGAGATAGTGAGATCTTTCTGCCCTTCAGTTAGTGAGATCAAACTGCCCAATATTCTCCAGTGTGTTGCAGCGTTTTACAGTGTGTCTACACATCTTACAATCATAAAGACATTTTATAGTTGAGGATGACCTTACAGCCAAATGAATGAGATAATGTCCTTAACTTTGTTACATTTCATTACCTCAGTAACCGTTGACTGACATTGTCTGTCTGGTACAGCAGCATACCGTCGTAGAGACTGCTGGCAGACATGTCTGTTGTTCTCTCTCTGTACCCTCACATCTGAAGACTCACGCTTCATAGCCAATCAGGCCTCCAGCCAGACAAGCTGTTACAGGAAACGACTGGCTACCCACAGACAGACAGACGGACGGACGGACGGACGGAGAGACAGACAGACAGACAGACGGACAGACAGACAGACAGACGGACAGACGGACGGACGGACGGACGGAGAGACAGACAGACAGACAGAATGGATAGACAGACAGACAGACAGACAAATGGACTGACGGACGGAGAGACAGACAGACAGACACATGGACAGACGGACGGAGAGACAGACAGACAGACAGACAGACAGACAGACAGACAGACAGACGGACGGACGGACGGACGGGCAGACAGAAGGACAGACAGACGGACGGACGGACAGACAGGCAGGCAGACAGACAGACAGACGGCCGGAGAGACAGACAGACAGACAGACAGATGGACAGACGGAGAGACAGACAGACACGTGGACGGACGGACCGACCGACCGCCCGCCTGCCTACCTGTTGGGATTTTTTAACATTAACTGGGTGATAATGATTGGTGGCAGTGCCCACAAAACCAGGGACACAGAGATTCAAACACCAAACATTACAGAACCAGGGACACAGAGAATCTAACACCAAACATTACAGAACCAGGGACACAGAGAATCTAACACCAAACATTACAGAACCAGGGACACAGAGAATCTAACACCAAACATTACAGAACCAGGGACACAGAGAATCTAACACCAAACATTACAGAACCAGGGACACAAAGAATCTAACACCAAACATTACAGAACCAGGGACACAGAGGATCTAACACCAAACATTACAGAACCAGGGACACAGAGAATCTAACACCAAACATTACAGAACCAGGGACACAGAGAATCTAACACCAGACATTACAGAACCAGGCACACAGAGAATCTAACACCAAACATTACAGAACCAGGGACACAGAGAATCTAACACCAAACATTACAGAACCAGGGACACAGAGAATCTAACACCAAACATTACAGAACCAGGGACACAGAGAATCTAACACCAAACATGACAGAACCAGGGACACAGAGAATCTAACACCAAACATTACAGACAGAGGGAGAGGGAAAACACAGAGATGGGTCAAGGTTCAGAAGGATGGAGTGAGAGGGAAAACACGGAGATGGGTCAAGGTTCAGAAGGATGGAGTGAGAGGGAAAACACGGAGATGGGTCAAGGTTCAGAAGGATGGAGTGAGAGGGAAAACACGGAGGTGGAAGCTGGGTAAGATCTGGAGCCGTAAGAGTAAGAGTGTTGGTCTAGGATCAGTCTAGGATCAGTCTAGGATCAGTCTAAGATCAGTCTAGGATCAGCTCCTCTGAGTTTTCAACTCTCTAGACACAGCAGGAGCGGTTGAGAAACTCTGAAAGATCGGCTATGAACTGACATTTACTCCTGAGGTGCTGACCTGTTGCACTCTCGACAACTACTGTTATTATTTGACCCTGCTGGTCATTTATGAACATTTGAACATCTTGGCCATGTTCTGTTATAATCTCCACCCGGCACAGTCAGAAGAGGACTGGCCACCCCTCATAGACTGGTTCCTCTCTAGGTTTCTTCCTAAGTTGCGGCCTTTCAAGGGAGTTTTTCCTAGCCACCGTGCTTCTACACCTGCATTGCTTGCTGTTTGGGGTTTTAGGCTGGGTTTCTGTACAGCACTTTGAGATATCAGCTGATGTAAGAAGGGCTATATACTGTAAATACATTTGATTTGATTTGATTAATATTCAATATGGTCTGAGACTCTTTATGAAAGAATATTCAACAACAGACAGTCACAGCCCCAGCTGTTTACTCTGTCTCCCCTCCTGCCATGAGAGCCATGAAAGCAGAATCCTACTCACTGCTAGCAGATACCTACTCACTGCTAGCAGAATCCTACTCACTGCTAGCAAATACCTACTCACTGCTAGCAGAATCCTACTCACTGCTAGCAGAATCCTACTCACTGCTAGCAGATACCTACTCACTTCTAGCAGAATCCTACTCACTGCTAGCAGAATCCTACTCACTGCTAGCAGAATCCTACTCACTGCTAGCAGAATCCTACTCACTGCTAGCAGATACCTACTCACTTCTAGCAGAATCCTACTCACTGCTAGCAGAATCTTACTACCTGCTAGCAGAATCCTACTCACTGCTAGCAGAATCCTACTCACTGCTAGCAGAATCCTACTCACTGCTAGCAGATACCTACTCACTGCTAGCAGAATCCTACTCACTGCTAGCAGATACCTACTCACTTCTAGCAGAATCCTACTCACTGCTAGCAGAATCTTACTACCTGATAGCAGAATCCTACTCACTGCTAGCAGAATCTTACTACCTGCTAGCAGAATCCTACTCACTGCTAGCAGAATCCTACTCACTGCTAGCAGAATCCTACTCACTGCTAGCAGAATCCTACTCACTGCTAGCAGATACCTACTCACTTCTAGCAGAATCCTACTCACTGCTAGCAGAATCTTACTACCTGCTAGCAGAGTCCTACTCACTGCTAGCAGAATCCTACTCACTGCTAGCAGAATCCTACTCACTGCTAGCATAATCCTACTCACTGCTAGCAGAATCCTACTCACTGCTAGCAGAATCCTACTCACTGCTAGCAAAATCCTAATGAAATTAATCGAAGGCAGGCGTCGGGAGGATTGAAGTCCGGCGCCGCCACAGCCCTGTTCTGTAAGATCACAATGAGTATCTCAGCCTCCCACAGCCCTGTTCTGTAAGATCACAATGAGTATCTCAGCCTCCCACAGCCCTGTTCTGTAAGATCACAATGAGTATCTCAGCCTCCCACAGCCCTGTTCTGTAAGATCACAATGAGTATCTCAGCTGACTACAGCCCTGTTCTGTAAGATCACAATGAGTATCTCAGCCTCCCACAGCCCTGTTCTGTAAGATCACAATGAGTATCTCAGCTGACTACAGCCCTGTTCTGTAAGATCACAATGAGTATCTCAGCCTCCCACAGCCCTGTTCTGTAAGATCACAATGAGTATCTCAGCTGACTACAGCCCTGTTCTGTAAGATCACAATGAGTATCTCAGCCTCCCACAGCCCTGTTCTGTAAGATCACAATGAGTATCTCAGCCTCCCACAGCCCTGTTCTGTAAGATCACAATGAGTATCTCAGCCTCCCACAGCCCTGTTCTGTAAGATCACAATGAGTATCTCAGCCTCCCACAGCCCTGTTCTGTAAGATCACAATGAGTATCTCAGCTGACTACAGCCCTGTTCTGTAAGATCACAATGAGTATCTCAGCCTCCCACAGCCTTGTTCTGTAAGATCACAATGAGTATCTCAGCTGACTACAGCCCTGTTCTGTAAGATCACAATGAGTATCTCAGCCTCCCACAGCCCTGTTCTGTAAGATCACAATGAGTAACTCAGCCTCCCACAGCCCTGTTCTGTAAGATCACAATGAGTATCTCAGCCTCCCACAGCCCTGTTCTGTAAGATCACAATGAGTATCTCAACTGCCCACAGCCCTGTTCTGTAAGCACACAATAAGTCACTCAGCCACAGAGCAAGAGGGGAAGGCCGAGCTGGGAGGAAAGGGGACAGAGAGAGTCAGAGTATGCGGAAATGGAGGAGGGTAGAGTCGATGAGGCAGAATCAGAAGACATCAGAGAGGATTTAGCAGAATGGAGAGATGATAGAATAGAAAAGGAAAGAGAATACAAAAGATTGCGACGACCCATGACCATCTGGGTAAGGGGCTGAATGGTTAGGTTTGGAGGAGAGGGAGACAGTAAAGGAAACTAAGTAGTGATCAGAGACCTGGAGGGAGGTTACAGTGAGATTAAAACAGCCTCTAGTGAAGATGAGGTCAAGCGTATGAGCCTGCCTTGAGAGTTGGATGAGACTGGGAAAAGGTGGGGTCAAAAGAGGGAAAGGAGGGGAAAGAGAGAGTTGAAAAGAAATGAATGGAAGGCGTCGGGAGGGTTGAAGTCGCCAAGTACGAAGGACGGTGAGTCATCGTCAGGAAATGAGCTTATCAAGGTGTGAAGCTCATTGAGGAACTCTCCAAGGACACCTGGTGGGCGATAGATAACAACAATGTTAAGGTTGAGTGGATAAGTGACGGCGACAGCATATAATTCAAATGAGGAGATGGACAGGTGAGAGAGGGAAGAAAAAAATCTCCATTTAGGAGAAATGAGGCCCCCTGTGCCGTCACCATGACAACCAGATGCTCTCGGACTATGAAAGAACACGTAGTCAGATGACGGAGAGAGAGTTGCTGGAGTAGTAGTGTTCTCTGGGCTGATCCATGTCTCCTGTCAGGGCCAAAAAGTCAAAGGACAGAAAGGCAGCAAAGTCCCAAATGAACTTGCGGTTCTTGGCCGCAGATCGGGCCGTTCCAAACGTTACTAGAGACCCAGAATTCCACATGGCTCCTACGTGCAGGGTGAATTAGATGGGTTGCAGGGCGGTGGGGAGCATCTGTAAAGCCTACAGGGAGAGGAGACAACTGGTATAGAAAACACACATAGTTGCCAAAACTACAGAAAAGCTAAATGAAATCATAAGAAAATAACTAGGTGAGAGTGGTGTGAGAGAGTGGTGTGAGAGAGTGGTGTGAGAGGGTGGTGTGAGAGAGTGGTGTGAGAGAGTGGTGTGAGAGGGTGGTGTGAGAAAGTGGTGTGAGAGAGTGGTGTGAGAGATGGTGAGAGAGAGAGTGGTGTGAGAGAGTGGTGTGAGATAGTGGTGTGAGAGAGTGGTGTGAGAGAGAGTGGTGTGAGAGAGTGGTGTGAGAGAGTGGTGTGAGAGAGAATGGTGAATAGACCATATTGAATATTAATCAAATCAAATCAAATGTATTTATATAGCCCTTCTTACATCAGCTGATATCTCAAAGTGCTGTACAGAAACCCAGCCTAAAACCCCAAACAGCAAGCAATGCTGGTGTAGAAGCACGGTGGCTAGGAAAAACTCCCTTGAAAGGCCGCAACTTAGGAAGAAACCTAGAGAGGAACCAGGCTATGAGGGGTGGCCAGTCCTCTTCTGGCTGTGCCGGGTGGAGATTATAACAGAACATGGCCAAGATGTTCAAATGTTCATAAATGACCAGCAGGGTCAAACAATAACAGTAGTTGTCGAGAGTGCGACAAGTCAGCACCTCAGGAGGAAATGTCAGTTCATAGCCGATCTTTCAGAGTTTCTCAACCGCTCCTGCTGTGTCTAGAGAGTTGAAAACTCAGAGGAGCTGATCCTAGACTGATCTTAGACTGATCCGAGACTGATCCTAGACCAACACTCTTACTCTTACGGCCCCAGATCTTACCCAGCTCCGAGTCCCTGCTTCCACCTCTGTGTTTTCTCTCTCACTCAATCATTCTGAACCTTGACCCATCTCCGTGTTTTCCCTCTCGCCTTCTCCATCCGAGCCTTGACCCATCTCCGTGTTTTCCCTCTCGCCTCATCCATCCGAGCCTTGACCCATCTCCGTGTTTTCCCTCTCGCCTCATCCATCCGAACATTGACTCATCTCTGTGTTTTCCCTCTCACTCCGTCCATCTGAACCTTGACCCATCTCCATGTTTTCCCTCTCACTCGATCCATCTGAACCTTTACCCATCTCCATGTTTTCCCTCTCACTCCGTCCATCTGAACCTTGACCCATCTCCGTGTTTTCCCTCTCACTCCGTCCATCTGAACCTTGACCCATCTCCGTGTTTTCCCTCTCACTCCGTCCATCTGAACCTTGACCCATCTCCGTGTTTTCCCTCTCACTCCGTCCATCTGAACCTTGACCCATCTCCGTGTTTTCCCTCTCACTCCATCCATCTGGATGCATTAGAGAGGGGGAAGATCTCAGTTACATACTCCTCAAGTCATCTCTCCTTGAGAAGGAGAGAGGACACAAGGCGTATGCAAATGAGATCTTCCCAAGGAGGAAGAGAAGTAGGTAGAGGAGAGGGAGAGAGGTGAGGACAGGAGGAGAGCACAGGGAGAGAGGTGGGGACAGGAGGAGAGGACAGGGAGAGAGGTGGGGACAGGAGGAGAGGACAGGGAGAGAGGTGGGGACAGGAGGAGAGGACAGGGAGAGAGGTGGGGACAGGGGGAGAGGACAGGCAGAGAGGTGGGGACAGGAGGTAGAGGACAGGGAGAGAGGTGGGGACAGGAGGAGAGGACAGGGAGAGAGGTGGGGACAGGAGGAGAGGACAGGCAGAGAGGTGGGGACAGGAGGAGAGGACAGGGAGAGAGGTGGGGACAGGAGGAGAGGACAGGAGGAGAGGACAGGCAGAGAGGTGGGGGCAGGAGGAGAGGACAGGCAGAGAGGTGGGGACAGGAGGAGAGGACAGGGAGAGAGGTGGGGACAGAAGGAGAGGACAGGGAGAGCGGTGGGGACAGGAGGAGAGGACAGGCAGAGAGGTGGGGACAGGAGGAGAGGACAGGGAGAGAAGTGGGGACAGGAGGAGAGGACAGGCAGAGAGTTGGGGACAGGAGAGGAGAGGGGAGAAGCTATGTCAAGGTGTTATATTTTACAAATAAGGCACCTTATAGCCAATTTACCACAGCTAAGGGGTGTTCTTCGGCATGACACAAGCCGGAGTGCCTGGACACAGCCCTTAGCTGTGGTATATTGGCCAAATACCACAAACCCTCGAGGTGCCTCATTGCTGTTATTAACTGGTTACCAACGTAATTAGAGCAGAAAAAATTAAGAATGTTATACCCGTGGTATACAGTCTGAAGTCCTCCTGTCCCCACCTCTCTGCCTGTCCTCTCCTCCTGTCAGCCAATCAGCATTCAGGGCAGGAACCACTCAGTTTATAAACATTTCTGAATGATGGTCTATCACATTAGTGGTTATTTATAGACCCAACTGCCAACTGCCAACTGACTGGAGTCCAGTCCTCCAAGCCATTGGATAAGGAGTTTACATGTCACTTTAATTAATTATTAATTAACTCTTAACTTATTTACATTTGTTTCTTTTCTCTCTAGTTTTATTCAACTGTCTAAATCTAAATCCCATAAATTGACAATATTGTATTTGTTAGCAGTGTTGTGTTTTCAAGGTAACACTGCCATGGAGAAACTACAGAGTTGTCAAACAGTTTGAGATCACTGATGACTAGTTTAATGTGAAACATTCTCCGGAATTACAGGGAAGATATCTTTACGTTCTTCACAACTGCCAACGTTTGTCTGATTACTAGTAGGCTCATTATTCAAATAGATGTCAAAGTAAGGTATGATAAAGAAAGAAGTCACAGACTACAATATAAATGTATCTTTATTTAACTAGGCAAGTCAGTTAAGAAAAAAATCTTATTTTCAATGGCGGTCAAGGAACAGTGGGTTAACTGCATTGTTCACGGTCAGAAAGAGAGATTTGTACCTTGTCAGCTCAGGGATTTGATCTTGCAACCGTTTCAGTTACTAGTCCAACACTCTAACCACTAGGCTACCTGGTTCCAACCACTAGGCTACCTGCCTCTAACCATTAGGCTACCTGGTTCCAACCACTAGGCTACCTGCCTCTAACCACCAGGCTACCTGGTTCCAACCACTAGGCTACCTGCCTCTAACCATTAGGCTACCTGGTTCCAACCACTAGGCTACCTGCCTCTAACCACTAGGCTACCTGTCTCTAACCACTAGGCTACCTGCTCTATCCACTAGGCTACCTGCTCTAACCACTAGGCTACCTGCTATAAACTCTAGGCTACCTGCTCTAACCACTAGGCTATCTGATCTAACCACTAGGCTACCTGTCTCTAACCACTAGGCTACCTGTCTCTAACCACTAGGCTACCTGCTCTAACCACTAGGCTACCTGCTCCAACCACTAGGCTACCTGCTCTAAACTCTAGGCTACCTGCTCTAACCACTAGGCTACCTGTCTCTAACCACTAGGCTACCTGCTCGAACCACTAGGCTACCTGTCTCTAACCACTAGGCTACCTGTCTCTAACCACTAGCTACCTGCTCTAACCACTAGGCTATCTGCTCTAGCCACTAGGCTACCTGTCTCTAAACCACTAGGCTACCTGTCTCTAACCACTAGGCTACCTGTCTCTAACCACTAGGCAACCTGCTCTAACCACTAGGCTACCCTGCTCTAACCACTAGGCTACCTGCTCTAAACTCTAGGCTACCTGCTCTAACCACTAGGCTACCTGTCTCTAACCACTAGGCTACCTGCTCTAACCACTAGGCTACCTGTCTCTAACCACTAGGCTACCTGTCTAACCACTAGGCTACCTGTCTCTAACCACTAGGCTACCTGTCTCTAACCACTAGGCTACCTGTCTCTAACCACTAGGCTACCTGTCTCTAACCACTAGGCCACTTACCACTAGGCTACCTCTCTAACCACTAGGCTACCTGTCTCTAAACCACTAGGCTACCTGTCTCTAACCACTAGGCCACCTGTCTCTAACCACTAGGCTACCTGTCTCTAACCACTAGGCTACCTGTCTAACCACTAGGCTACCTGCTCTAACCACTAGGCTACCTGTCTCTAACCACTAGGCTACCTGTCTCTAACCACTAGGCTACCCTGCTCTAACCACTAGGCTACCCTGTCTCTAACCACTAGGCTACCTGTCTCTAACCACCAGGCTACCTGCTCTAACCACTAGGCTACCTGTCTCTAACCACTAGCTACCGCTACCCTAGGTCCTGCTCTAACCACTAGGCTACCTGCTCTTAACCACTAGGCTACCTGTCTCTAACCACTAGGCTACCTGCTCTAACCACTAGGCTACCTGTCTCTAACCACTAGGCTAACCTGCTCTAAACCACTAGGCTACCTGCTCTCTAACCACTAGGGCTACCTGTCTCTAACCACTAGGCTACCTGTCTCTAACCACACTAGGCTACCTGTCTCTAACCACTAGGCTACCTGTCTCTAACCACTAGGCCTACCTGTCTCTAACACCAGGCTACCTGTCTCTAACCACTAGCTACCTGTCTCTAACCACTAGGCTACCTGTCTCTAACCCTAGGCTACCTGTCTCTAACCACTGAGGGCTACCTGGCTCTAACCACTAGGCTACCTGTCTCTAACCACTAGGCTACCTGTCTCTAACACTAGGCTACCTGTCTCTAACCACGTAGGCTACCTGTCTCTAACCACTAGGCTACCTGTCTCTAACCACTAGGCTACCTGTCTCTAACCACTAGGCTACTGCTCTAACCACTAGGCTACTGTCTCTAACCACTAGGCTACCTGTCTCTAACCACTAGGCTACCTGTCTCTAACCACTAGGCTACCTGTCTCTAACCACTAGACTACCTGTCTCTAACCACTAGGATACCTGCTCTAACCACAGGCTACCTGTCTCTAACCACTAGGCTAACTGTCTCTAACCACTAGGCTACCTGTCCTCTACCACTAGGCTACGCTATAACCACTAGCCTACCTGTCTCTAACCACTAGGCTACCTGCTCTAAACCACTAGGCTACCTGACTCTAACCACTAGGCTACCTGTCTCTAACCACTAGGCTACCTGTCTCTAACCACTAGGCTACCTGTCTCTTAACCACTAGGCTACCTGCTCTAACCACTAGGCTACCTGTCTCTAACCACTAGGCTACCTGGTCTCTAACAACTAGGCTACCTGTCTCTAACCACTAGGCTACCTGCTCTAACCACTAGGTTACCTGTCTCTAACCACTAGGCCTACCTGTCTCCTAACCACTAGCCACCTGTCTCTAACCATAGGCTACCTGTCTCTAACCACTAGGCTACCTGTCTCTAACCACTAGGCCACCTGTCTCTAACCACTAGGCTACCTGGTCTCTAACCACTAGGCTACCTTTCTCTAACCACTAGGCTACCTGTCTCTAACCACTAGGCTACCTGCTCTAACCACTAGGCTACCTGCCTCTAACCACTAGGCTACCTGCTCTAACCACTAGGCTACTTGCCTCTAACCACTAGGCTACCTGTCTCTAACCACCAGGCTACCTGCTCTAACCACTAGGCTACCTGTCTCTAACCACTAGGCTACCTGTCTCTAACCACTAGGCTACCTGCCTCTAACCACTAGGCTACCTGCTCTACCACTAGGCTACCTGTCTATAACCACTAGGCTACCTGTCTCTAACCACCAGGCTACCTGCTCTAACCACTAGGCTATCTGCTCTAAACCACTAGGCTACCTGTCTCTAACCACTAGGCTACCTGCTCTAAACCACTAGGCTACCTGTCTCTAACCACTAGGCTACCTGTCTGTAACCACTAGGCTACCTGTCCTCTAACCACTAGGCTACCTGCTCTAAAACCCCCTAGGCTACCTGCTCTAACCACTAGGCTACCTGTCTGTAACCACTAGGCTACCTGCTCTAACCACTAGGCTACCTGTCTCTAACCACTAGGCTACCTGCTCTAACCCTAGGCTACCTGCTCTAACCACTAGGCTACCTGTCTCTAACCACTAGGCTACCTGTCTCTAACCACCAGTCTACCTGTCTCTAACCCCTAGGCTACCTGTCTCTAACCACTAGGCTACCTGTCTCTAACCACTAGGCTACCTGTCTCTAACCATAGGCTACCTGCCTCTAACCCCACTAGGCTACCTGTCTCTAACCACTAGGCTACCTGTCTCTAACCACTAGGCTACCTGTCTCTAACCACTAGGCTACCTGTCTCTAACCACTAGGCTACCTGTCTCTAACCACTAGGCTACCTGTCTCTAACCACTAGGCTACCTGCTCTAACCACTAGGCTACCTGTCTCTAACCACTAGGCTACCTGTCTCTAACCACTAGGCTACCTGTCTCTAACCACTAGGCTACCTGTCTCTAACCACTAGACTACCTGTCTCTAACCACTAGGATACCTGCTCTAACCACTAGGCTACCTGTCTCTAACCACTAGGCTACCTGTCTCTAACCACTAGGCTACCTGTCTCTAACCACTAGCTACCATTGCCTATTAACCACTAGCCTACCTGTTCTCTAACCACTAGGCTACCTGCTCTAACCACTAGGCTACCTGCTCATACCACTAGGCTACCTGTCTCTAACCACTAGGCTACCTGCTCTAAACCCACTAGGCTACCTGTCTCTAACCCACTAGGCTACCTGTCTCTAACCACTAGGCACCTGTCTCTAACCACTAGGCTACCTGTCTCTAACACTAGGCTACCTGCTCTAACCACTAGGCTACCTGTCTCTAACACTAGGCTACCTGTCTCTAACCACTAGCTACCTGCCCTAACCACTAGGCTACCTGCTCTAACCACTAGGCTACCTGTCTCTAACCACTAGGCTACCTGCTCTACCCACTAGGATACCTGTCTCTAACCACTAGGCTACCTGCTCTAACCACTAGGCTACCTGTCTCTAACCACTAGGCTACCTGTCTCTAACCACAGGCTACCTGTCTCTAACCACTAGGCTACCTGTCTCTAACCACTAGGCTACCTGCTCAACCACTAGGCTACCTGTCTCTAACCACTAGCTCTGGCATCTATACCTGTCTCTAACCACTAGGCTACCTGCTCTAACCACTAGGCCTACCTGTCTCTAACCACTAGGCTACCTGTCTCTAAACACTAGGCTACCTGTCTCTAACCACTAGGCTACCTGCTCTAACCACTATGCTACCTGTCTCTAACCACTAGGCTACCTGCTCTAACCACTAGGCTACCTGTCTCTAACCACTAGGCTACCTGTCTCTAACCACTAGGCTACCTGTCTCTAACCACTAGGCTACCTGTCTCTAACCACTAGGCCACCTGTCTCTAACCACTAGGCTACCTGTCTCTAACCACTAGGCTACCTGTCTCTAACCACTAGGCTACCTGCTCTAACCACTAGGCTACCTGTCTCTAACACTAGGCATACCTGCTCTAACCACTAGGCTACCTGTCTCTAACCACTAGGCTACCTGTCTCTAACCACTAGGCTACCTGTCTCTAACCACTAGCTACCTGTCTCTAACCACTAGGCTACCTGTCTCTAACACTAGGCTACCTGCTCTAACCACTAGGCTACCTGTCTCTAACCACTAGGCTACCTTCTCTAACCACTAGGCTACCCTGTCTCTAACCACTAGGCTACCTGTCTCTAACCACTAGACTACCTGTCTCTAACCACTAGGATACCTGCTCTAACCACTAGGCTACCTGTCTCTAACCACTAGGCTACCTGTCTCTAACCACTAGGCTACCTGTCTCTAACCACTAGGCTACCTGCTATAACCACTAGCCTACCTGTCTCTAACCACTAGGCTACCTGCTCTAACCACTAGGCTACCTGCTCTAACCACTAGGCTACCTGTCTCTAACCACTAGGCTACCTGTCTCTAACCACTAGGCTACCTGTCTCTAACCACTAGGCTACCTGCTCTAACCACTAGGCTACCTGTCTCTAACCACTAGGCTACCTGTCTCTAACAACTAGGCTACCTGTCTCTAACCACTAGGCTACCTGCTCTAACCACTAGGTTACCTGTCTCTAACCACTAGGCTACCTGTCTCTAACCACTAGGCCACCTGTCTCTAACCACTAGGCTACCTGTCTCTAACCACTAGGCTACCTGTCTCTAACCACTAGGCCACCTTTCTCTAACCACTAGGCTACCTGTCTCTAACCACTAGGCTACCTGCTCTAACCGCTAGGCTACCTGCCTCTAACCACTAGGCTACCTGCTCTAACCACTAGGCTACTTGCCTCTAACCACTAGGCTACCTGTCTCTAACCACCAGGCTACCTGCTCTAACCACTAGGCTACCTGTCTCTAACCACCAGGCTACCTGCTCTAACCACTAGGCTACCTGTCTCTAACCACTAGGCTACCTGTCTCTAACCACTAGGCTACCTGCCTCTAACCACTAGGCTACCTGCTCTAACCACTAGGCTACCTGTCTATAACCACTAGGCTACCTGTCTCTAACCACCAGGCTACCTGCTCTAACCACTAGGCTATCTGCTCTAACCACTAGGCTACCTGTCTCTAACCACTAGGCTACCTGTCTCTAACCACTAGGCTACCTGTCTGTAACCACTAGGCTACCTGTCTCTAACCACTAGGCTACCTGCTCTAACCCCTAGGCTACCTGCTCTAACCACTAGGCTACCTGTCTGTAACCACTAGGCTACCTGCTCTAACCACTAGGCTACCTGTCTCTAACCACTAGGCTAACCTGCTCTAACCCCTAGGCTACCTGCTCTAACCACTAGGCTTACCTGTCTCTAACCACTAGGCTACCTGTCTCTAACCACCAGTCTACCTGTCTCTAAACCACTAGGCTACTGTCTCTAACCACTAGGGCTACCTGTCTCTAACCACTAGGCTACCTGTCTCTAACCACTAGGCTACCTGCTCTAACCACTAGGCTACCTGTCTCTAAACCACTAGGCTACCTGTCTCTAATCCACTAGGCTACCTGTCTCTAACCACTAGGCTACCTGTCTCTAACCACTAGGCTTACCTGTCTCTAACCACTAGGCTACCTGTCTCTAACCACTAGGCTACCTGCTCTAACCACTAGGCTACCTGTCTCTAACCACTAGGCTACCTGTCTCTAACCACTAGGCTACCTGTCTCTAACCACTAGGCTACCTGTCTCTAACCACTAGACTACCTGTCTCTAACCACTAGGATACCTGCTCTAACCACTAGGCTACCTGTCTCTAACCACTAGGCTACCTGTCTCTAACCACTAGGCTACCTGTCTCTAACCACTAGGCTACCTGCTATAACCACTAGCCTACCTGTCTCTAACCACTAGGCTACCTGCTCTAACCACTAGGCTACCTGCTCTAACCACTAGGCTACCTGTCTCTAACCACAGGCTACCTGCTCTAACCACTAGGCTACCTGTCTCTAACCACTAGGCTACCTGTCTCTAACCACTAGGCTACCTGTCTCTAACCACTAGGCTACCTGTCTCTAACCACTAGGCTACCTGCTCTAACCACTAGGCTACCTGTCTCTAACCACTAGGCTACCTGTCTCTAACCACTAGGCTACCTGCCCTAACCACTAGGCTACCTGCTCTAACCACTAGGCTACCTGTCTCTAACCACTAGGCTACCTGATCTACCCACTAGGATACCTGTCTCTAACCACTAGGCTACCTGCTCTAACCACTAGGCTACCTGTCTCTAACCACTAGGCTACCTGTCTCTAACCACTAGGCTACCTGTCTCTAACCACTAGGCTACCTGTCTCTAACCACTAGGCTACCTGTCTCTAACCACTAGGCTACCTGCTCTAACCTCTAGGCTACCTGTCTCTAACCACTAGGCTACCTGTCTCTAACCACTAGGCTACCTGTCTCTAACCACTAGGCTACCTGCTCTAACCACTAGGCTACCTTTCTCTAACCACTAGGCTACCTGTCTCTAAACACTAGGCTACCTGTCTCTAACCACTAGGCTACCTGCTCTAACCACTATGCTACCTGTCTCTAACCACTAGGCTACCTGCTCTAACCACTAGGCTACCTGTCTCTAACCACTAGGCTACCTGCTCTAACCACTAGGCTACCTGTCTCTAACCACTAGGCTACCTGCTCTAACCACTAGGCTACCTGCTCTAACCACTAGGCTACCTGTCTCTAACCACTAGGCTACCTGTCTCTAACCACTAGGCTACCTGCTCTAACCACTAGGCTACCTGCTCTAACCACTAGGCTACCTGTCTCTAACCACTAGGCTACCTGTCTCTAACCACTAGGCTACCTTTCTCTAACCACTAGGCTACCTGTCTCTAACCACTAGGCTACCTGCTCTAACCACTAGGCTACCTGTCTCTAACCACTAGGCTACCTGCTCTAACCACTAGGCTACCTGTCTCTAACCACTAGGCTACCTGCTCTAACCACTAGGTTACCTGCTCTAACCACTAGGCTACCTGTCTCTAACCACTAGGCTACCTGCTCTAACCACTAGGCTACCTGCTCTAACCACTAGGCTACCTGTCTCTAACCACTAGGCTACCTGTCTCTAACCACTAGGCTACCTGTCTCTAACCACTAGGCTACCTGCTCTAACCACTAGGCTACCTGTCTCTAACCACTAGGCTACCTGCTCTAACCACTAGGCTACCTGCTCTAACCACTAGGCTACCTGTCTCTAACCACTAGGCTACCTGTCTCTAACCACTAGGCTACCTGTCTCTAACCACTAGGCTACCTGTCTCTAACCACTAGGCTACCTGTCTCTAACCACTAGGCTACCTGTCTCTAACACTAGGCTACCTGCTCTAACCACTAGGCTACCTGTCTCTAACCACTAGGCTACCTTCTCTAACCACTAGGCTTACCTGTTCTAACCACTAGGCTACCTGTCTCTAACCACTAGGCTACCTGTCTCTAACCACTAGGCTACCTGTCTCTAACCACTAGGCTACCTGTCTCTAACCACTAGGCTACCTGTCTCTAACCACTAGGCTACCTGTTCTCTAACCACTAGGCTACCTGCTCTAACCACTAGGTACCTGCTCTAACCACTAGGCTACCTCTAACCACTAGGCTACCTGTCTCTAACCACTAGGCTACCTGCTCTAACCACTAGGCTACCTGCTCTAACCACTAGGCTACCTGTCTCTAACCACTAGGCTACCTGTCTCTAACCACTAGGCTACTGTCTCTAACCACTTAGGCTACCTGCTCTAACCACTAGGCTACCTGTCTCTAACCACTAGGCTACCTGCTCTAACCACTAGGCTACCTGTCTCTAACCACTAGGCTACCTGCTCTAACCACTAGGCTACCTGCTCTAACCACTAGGCTACCTGTCTCTAACCACTAGGCTACCTGCTCTAACCACTAGGCTACCTGCTCTAAACCACTAGGTTACCTGTCTCTAACCACTAGGCTACCTGCTCTAACCACTAGGCTACCTGTCTCTAACCACTAGGGCTACCTGCTCTAACCACTAGGCTACCTGCTCTAACCACTAGGCCTACCTGTCTCTAACCACTAGGCTACCTGTCTCTAACCACTAGGCTACCTGTCTCTAACCACTAGGCTACCTGCTCTAACACTAGGCTACCTGTCTCTAACCACTAGGCTACCTGCTCTAACCACTAGGCTACCTGTCTCTAACCACTAGGGCTACCTGTCTCTAACCACTAGGCTACCTGCTCTAACACTAGGCTACCTGTCTCTAACCACTAGGCTACCTGCTCTAACCACTAGGCTACCTGCTCTAACCACTAGGCTACCTGTCTCTAACCACTAGGCTACCTGTCTCTAACCACTAGGCTACCTGTCTCTAACCACTAGGCTACCTGTCTCTAACCACTAGGCTACCTGTCTCTAACCACTAGGCTACCTGTCTCTAACCACTAGGCTACCTGCTCTAACCACTAGGCTACCTGCTCTAACCACTAGGCTACCTGTCTCTAACCACTAGGCTACCTGTCTCTAACCACTAGGCTACCTGTCACTATCCACTAGGCTACCTGTCTCTAACCACTAGGCTAGCCTGTCTCTAACCACTAGGCTACCTGTCTCTAACCACTAGGCTACCTGTCTCTAACCACTAGGCTACCTGTCTCTAACCACTAGGCTACCTGTCTCTAACCACTAGGCTACCTGTCTCTAACCACTAGGCTACCTGCTCTAACCACTAGGCTACCTGCTCTAACCACTAGGCTACCTGTCTCTAACCACTAGGCTACCTGTCTCTAACCACTAGGCTACCTGTCTCTAACCACTAGGCTACCTGTCTCTAACCACTAGGCTACCTGCTCTAACCACTAGGCTACCTGCTCTAACCACTAGGCTACCTGCTCTAACCACTAGGCTACCTGTCTCTAACCACTAGGCTACCTGTCTCTAACCACTAGGCTACCTGTCTCTAACCACTAGGCTACCTGTCTCTAACCACTAGGCTACCTGTCTCTAACCACTAGGCTACCTGCTCTAACCACTAGGCTACCTGCTCTAACCACTAGGCTACCTGCTCTAACCACTAGGCTACCTGTCTCTAACCACTAGGCTACCTGTCTCTAACCCACTAGGCTACCTGTCTCTATCCACTAGGCTACCTGTCTCTAACCACTAGGCTACCTGTCTCTAACCACTAGGCTACCTGTCTCTAACCACTAGGCTACCTGTCTCTAACCACTTAGGCTACCTGTCTCTAACCACTAGGCTACCTGTCTCTAACCACTAGGCTTACCTGTCCTCTAACCACTAGGCTACCTGTCTCTAACCACTAGGCTACCTGTCTCTAACCACTAGGCTACCTGCTCTAACCACTAGGCTACCTGTCTCTAACCACTAGGCTACCTGGCTCTAACCACTAGGCTACCTGTCTCTAACCACTAGGCTACCTGTCTCTAACCACTAGGCTACCTGTCTCTAACCACTAGGCTACCTGTCTCTAACCACTAGGCTACCTGTCTCTAACCACTAGCTACCTGTCTCTAACCACTAGGCTACCTGTCTCTAACCACTAGGCTACCTGTCTCTAACCCACTAGGCTACCTGTCTCTAACCACTAGGCTACCTGTCTCTAACCACTAGGCTACCTGTCTCTAACCACTAGGCTACCTGCTCTAACCACTAGGCTACCTGGCTCTAACCACTAGGCTACCTGGCTCTAACCACTAGGCTACCTGTCTCTAACCACTAGGCTACCTGTCTCTAACCACTAGGCTACCTGTCTCTAACCACTAGGCTACCTGTCTCTAACCACTAGGCTACCTGTCTCTAACCACTAGGCTACCTGTCTCTAACCACTAGGCTACCTGTCTCTAACCACTAGGCTACCTGTCTCTAACCACTAGGCTACCTGCTCTAACCACTAGGCTACCTGTCTCTAACCACTAGGCTACCTGTCTCTAACCACTAGTCTACCTGCTCTAACCACTAGGCTACCCTGCCAACCGTATATGCTGTATATGCAACAACAACCCAATCAACAAATTGTCACACACTACCTTCAGGGTCTCTTCAGGATTTTACATCAGAGGTTTCACCAAATTCACTTTGTTAAGGATTAGGGTAAGTATTTACAGGTAACTAGGTTAGGGTTACTAGTAACCCCCAGTATCAGGCCGGATGCATAAAGATAAGTGCACAATGAAAAAATGCAGAGGAATACATTGTTTGTAGATTTTTTTTAAGTTCCCCTCTGGGGAGTGGGGAGAACAAGTATTTGATACACTGCCGATTCTACAGGTTTTCCTACTTACAAAGCATGTAGAGGTCTGTAATTTTATATCATAGGTACAATTCAACTGTGAGAGACGGAATCTAAAACAAAAATCCAGAAATCCCATTGTATAATTTGTAAGTAATTAATTAGCATTTTAATGCATGACATAAGTATTTGAAACATCAGAAAAGCAGAACTTAATATTTCGTACAGAAACCTTTGTTTGCAATTACAGAGATCATATGTTTCCTGTAGTTCTTGACCAGGTTTGCACACACTGCAGCAGGGATTTTGGCCCACTCCTCCATACAGACCTTCTCCAGATCCTTCAGGTTTCGGGGCTGTCGCTGGGCAATATGGACTTTCAGCTCCCTCCAAAGATTTTCTATTGGGTTCAGGTCTGGAGACTGGCTAGGCCACTCCAGGACCTTGAGATGCTTCTTACGGAGCCACTCCTTAGTTGCCCTGGCTGTGTGTTTCGGGTCGTTGTCATGCTGGAAGCAGGGGGACCTTGCGTGCGCTGCAGGAATTTAATCCATGACGGCGTAGTGTGTTTCTAATGGATTTCTTTGAGACTGTGGTCCCAGCTTTCTTCAGGTCATTGACCAGGTCCTGCCGTGTAGTTCTGGGCAGATCCCTCACCTTCCTCATGATCATTGATGCCCCACGAGGTGAGTTCTTGCATGGAGCCCCAGACCGAGGGTGATTGACCGTCATCTTAAACTTCTTACATTTTCTAATAATTGCGCCAAAAGTTGTTGCCTTCTCACCAAGCTGCTTGCCTATTGTCCTGTAGCCCATCCCAGCCTTGTGCAGGTCTACAATTGTACCCTTGATGTCCTTACACAACTTTCTGGTCTTGGCCATTGTGGAGAGGTTGGAGTCTGTTTGATTGAGTGTGTGGACAGGTGTCTTTTATACAGGTAACGAGTTCAAACAGGTGCAGTTAATACAGGTAATGAGTGGAGAGCAGGAGGGCTTCTTAAAGAAAAACGAACAGGTCTGTGAGAGCTGGAATTCTTACTGGTTGGTAGGTGATCAAATACTTATGTCATGCAATAAAATGCTAATTAATTACTTAAAAATCATACAATGTGATTTTCTGGATTTATGTTTTAGATTCCGTCTCTCACAGTTGAATTGTACCTATGATAAAATTACAGACCTCTACATGCTTTGTAAGTAGGAAAACCTGCAAAATCGGCAGTATATCAAATACTAGTTCTACCTACTGTTCATGTAAATTCATTAAAGAACATTCTATTTACAATGAATGTCAAGCACATAAATGAACATTACACAGTAAAAAAAGCAAAACACACACAGTCAAAAGGCCCTCTTAACATTTATTTAACGAGGCAAGTCAGTTAAGAACAAATTGTCATTTACAATCACGGCCGACCCAGGGTCAAACCCAAACCCGGACGATGCTGGGCCAATTGTTTGTCGCCTTATGGGACTCTCAATCACGGCCGGTTGTGATACAGCCGGGAATTGAACCAGGGTCTGTTGTGATGCCTCTAGCACTGAGATTCAGTGCCTCAGACCACTGCGCCACTCGGGAGCCTGAATTACCCTAGAGGAGATTAAAAGGCTCTTATAGAAAAACTAAGATCAGATTGAATGGATCTCCAGGGTTAGCCAGGTCTGGGGTTAGACGTGCCCTAGTCCAGGTCTGGGGTTAGACGTGCCCTGGTCTAGGTCTGGGGTTAGCCGTGCCCTAGTCCAGGGTCTGGGGTTAGCCGTGCCCTGGTCTAGGTCTGGGGTTAGCCGTGCCCTAGTCCAGGTCTGGGGTTAGCCGTGCCCTAGTCCAGGGTCTGGGGTTAGCCGTGCCCTGGTCTAGGTCTGGGGTTAGCCGTGCCCTAGTCCAGGTCTGGGGTTAGCCGTGCCCTGGTCTAGGTCTGGGGTTAGCCGTGCCCTAGTCCAGGTCTGGGGTTAGCCGTGCCCTGGTCTAGGTCTGGGGTTAGCTGTGCCCTAGTCCAGAACTGGGGTTAACCGTGCCCTAGTCCAGGTCTGGGGATAGCCGTGCCCTAGTCCAGGTCTGGGGTTAGCCGTGCCCTAGTCCAGGTCTGGGGTTAAACCGTGCCCTAGTCCAGGTCTGGGGTTAGCCGTGCCCTAGTCCAGGTCTGGGGTTAGCCGTGCCCTAGTCCAGGTCTGGGGTTAGCCGTGCCCTAGTCCAGGTCTGGGGTTAACCGTGCCCTAGTCCAGGTCTGGGGTTAGCCGTGCCCTAGTCCAGGTCTGGGGTTAACCGTGCCCTAGTCCAGGTCTGGGGTTAGCCGTGCCCTAGTCCAGGTCTGGGGTTAGCCGTGCCCTAGTCCAGGCCTGGGGTTAGCCGTGCCCTAGTCCAGGTCTGGGGTTAGCCGTGCCCTGGTCCAGGTCTGGGGTTAGCCGTGCCTTAGTCCAGGTCTGGGGTTAGCCGTGCCCTAGTCCAGGTCTGGGGTTAGCCGTGCCCTAGTCCAGGTCTGGGGTTAGCCGTGCCCTAGTCCAGGTCTGGGGTTAGCCGTGCCCTAGTCCAGGTCCGGGGTTAGCCGTGCCCTAGTCCAGGTCTGGGGTTAGCCGTGCCCTAGTCCAGGTCTGGGGTTAGCCGTGCCCTAGTCCAGGTCTGGGGTTAGCCATGCCCTAGTCCAGGTCTGGGGTTAGCCGTGCCCTAGTCCAGGTCTGGGGTTAGCCGTGCCCTAGTCCAGGTCTGGTAACCTCTACATCACAGTGAACGGCAACAGAGAGAGAGTGTGGAGGTGGAAATCGAACGATCAATTCAAGTTTAACAAAATTACTTTCTAAGTGCATCACCCAGCAGCTGTTAAAATCGGTCAACCCTACCGCTCTGTCTGTCTCTCTTTCTCTCTCTCTCTCTGTTTGTATGTGTGTCTCTCTCTCTCTCTCTCTGTGTCTCTCTCTGTCTGTTTATCTCTCTTTGTCTCTCTCTCTCTCTCTCTCTCTCTCTCTCAGTGTCTGTCTCTCTGTGTGTGTCTCTCTCTCTCTCTCTCTCTGTCTCTCTCTGTCTCTCTATCTCTGTCTCTATCTATCTATCTATCTCTCTCTCTCTCTCTCTCTCTCTCTCTCTCTGTCTTTCTCTCTCTCTCTCTCTGTCTCTGTCTCTCTGTCTCTCTCTGTCTCTCTGTCTCTGTCTCTTTCTCTCTCTCTCTCTCTCTCTCTCTCTGTCTCTCTCTCTCTCAGTGTCTGTCTCTCTCTGTGTCTCTGTCTCTCTCTCTCTGTCTCTCTATCTCTGTCTCTCTCTCTCTCTCTCTGTCTCTCTCTCTCTCTCTGTCTCTCTCTCTCTCTCTCTGTCTCTCTCTCTCTGTCTCTCTCTCTCTCTGTGTCTCTCTTGTCTCTCTCTGTCTTTGTCTCTCTGTCTCTCTCTCTCTGTCTCTCTATCTCTGTCTCTCTCTCTCTCTCTCTCTCTGTCTCTCTCTCTCTCTCTGTCTCTCTCTCTCCCTGTCTCTCTCTCTCTGTCTCTCTCTCTCTGTCTCTCTCTCTGTCTCTCTCTCTCTCTCTCTCTGTCTCTCTCTCTCTCTGTCTCTCTCTCTCTCTTTCTATCTCTGTCTCTCTCTCTCTGTCTCTGTCTCTCTGTCTCTCTTGTCTCTCTCTGTCTTTGTCTCTCTGTCTCTCTCTCTCTGTCTCTCTCTGTCTCTGTCTCTCTGTCTCTGTCTCTCTCTCTCTCTCGACAGAAGACAGAAGAAAGAAGAGAAAAAGAAGAGGAAAAGCTGACGGTAGACAACGGAGGAGATATGCAGGGGGGGGTCAAATATTCTATTATTGTACAGTGTTTTAACAATGTGTGAATAGTTTAAATATTAAACGGAAACTGAAAGAAAAGCACATTTTTTGTCCATTAAAATAACATCAAATTGATCAGAAATACATTGTAGACATTGTTAAAGTTGCAAATGACTGTTGTAGCTGGAAATGGCAGATTTTTTATGAAATATCTACATAGGCCCATTATCAGCAACCATCACTCCTGTGTTCCAATGGCACGTTGTGTTAGCTAATCCAAGTTTATCATTTTAAAAGGACTCTGGGATGCAAAGAAAAAGCCATAACTCAGACTTGCCAATAAAAATCAAAGATTAAGATGGGCAAAAGAACACAGACACTGGACAGAGGAACTCTGCTTAGAAGGCCAGCATTCCAGAGTTCTGTGAAGGAAGTAGGACACAGCGTTGTACGAGATCTTCAGTTTCTTGACAATTTCTCGCATGGAATAGCCTTCATTTCTCAGAACAAGAATAGACTGATGAGTTTCAGAAGAAAGGTCTTTGTTTCGGGTTATTTTGAGCCTGTAATCGAACCCACAAATGCTGATGCTCCAGATACTCAACTAGACTAACGAAGGCCAGTTTTATTGCTTCTTTAATCAGGACAACAGTTTTCAGCTGTGCTAACGTAATTGCAAAATGTTTTTCTAATGATCAATTAGCATTTGAAATTATCTTTCCAGTGTGTTAAATAAATCTTTTTACCTTCATCATTTGGTCATTTGATCTAAATGTTTTCCTGGGAGGTCTGTTGGTGTTTGTGAACAGAGCCCCAGAACCAGCTAGGTTAATATCTCTGTAGGTAAGGGCATTGTGTTGGAATGTGTGGACACCTTTTTGGGGGTTTTGCATTGTACACAAAGTATATTTTATACAGAATCCTGCATGCAGAGTCTCAATTGGGTGTTTGTCCCATTTTGTGAAGTCTTGGTTGGTGAGTGGACCTCAGACCTCACAACCATAAAGGGCAATGGGTTCAATAACTGATTGAAGTATTTTTAGCCAGATCCATTTTACATAATTACATCAGAGATGGTATGTCAATTTTTATATTCCATTCGATGACCAAAATAATAAAGAAAACAAAGATAACTTAGGTCAGGACGTGAAAAAGTTTGTCAAATTGTATGTTCCTTTTGATGGCATAGAATGCCCTTCTTGCCTTGTCTCTCAGCTCGTTCACAGCTTTGTGGAAGTTACCTGTAGCGCTGATGTTTAGGCAGAGGTATGTATCGTTTTTTTGTGTGCTCTAGGGCAACGGTGTCTGGATAGAATTTGTATTAGTGGTCATGGCAACTGGACCTTTTTAGGAACACCATTATTTTAGTCTTACTGAGATTTACTGTCAGGGCCCAGGTCTGGCAGAATCTGTGCAGAATATCTAGGTGCTGCTGTAGGCCCTCCTTGGTTGGTGACAGAAGCACCAGATCATCAGCCAACAGGAGACATTTGACTTCAGATTCTAGTAGGGTGAGGCCGGGTGCTGCAGACTGTTCTAGTGCCCTCACCAATTGATTTATAAATGTTGAAGAGGGTGGGGCTTAAGCTGCATCCCTGTCTCACCCCACGGCTCTGTGGGAAGAAATGTGTGTGTTTTTGCTAATTTTAATAGCACACTTGTTGTTTGTATACATGGATTTTAGAATGTCGTATGCTTCTCCCCCAACTCCACTTTCCATCAACTCATATAGCAGTTTGTATACATGTTTGTTCGTCAATTAGAGTGTGCAGGGTGAATTCGTGGGGTGTCATACTGTATTTTGGTAAGAAACCCATTTGACATTTGATCAGTACATTAGTCTGCTGTTGATGGTACTGGATTTGTCTGCTGATGCATATTACACTGTAATTATTGGGGTCGAAATTTGTCTCCACTTTTGTGGATTGTGTATATCAGACCTTGGTTACAAATAATGGGGAAGTAATGTTTAAGAATGGCCCATTTGAATTTGTGGTCTGTATATCTCTGTCTTTCTGCCTCCCTCTGTCTCACTCTCTGCCCCTCTGTCTCGCGCTCTGTCCCTGTGTCTCGCGCTCTTCCCCTCTGTCTCACTCTCGGCCCCTCTGTCTCACTCTCTGCCCCTCTGTCTCGCTCTCTGCCCCTCTGTCTCACTCTCTGCCCCTCTGTCTTGCTTTCTGTCCCTCTGTCCCTCTGTCTCGCTCTCTGCCCCTCTGTCTCGCTCTCTGCCCCTCTGTCTCACTCTCTGCCCCTCTGTCTCACTCTCTGCCCCTCTGTCTCGCTTTCTGTCCCTCTGTCTCGCTCTCTGCCCCTCTGTCTCACTCTCTGCCCCTCTGTCTCGCTCTCTGCCCCTCTGCCTCGCTCTCTGCCCCTCTGTCTCGCCCTCTGCCCCTCTATCTCGCTCTCTGTCCCTCTCGCTCTATGTCCCTCTGTCTCGCTCTCTGTCCCTCTGTCTCACTCTCTGCCCCTCTGTCTCACTCTCTGCCCCTCTGTCTCGCTCTCTGTCCCTCTCGCTCTCTGTCCCTCTCTCTCTGCTAACCCCCGCTCTCTCTCTCTTTCTCTTTGCCCCTCTCTGTCTCTCGCTCTCTCTCTACCCCTCTCCTCTCTCATTGCGCAGTACAGTAAAATACCTACTTGTGGTTCTTTGTCCAATAACCTCCACCATTTAAGGTCCATTCTGGTGTTTGAGTGCTCTGACTGATGCAGCGTTTATAGAGGCATTAATGGTTGACTAGCAGTTCTTATAAAACCACTTACCAGACAGCATCCTGCTTAGCTCAGACAGACACTCACACACAGACGACAGCATGGGTATAAACTGTGTGAAAGTTTAGGGAAGATGCCAGAGCTGCTGATATTGTTGAAGAGTTTAAGAATAGCCCATTTGAATTTGAGATCTGTATAGTATCTCTCTCTCTGCCCCTCTTGCGCCTCTCTTTCTCTCTGTCCCCCTCTCTCTCGCTCTCTGCCCACCCACTTTCTCGCTCTTGGGCCCTCTCTGGCCCTCTTTTCGCTCTCTCTGCCCCCCCCCTCTCTGCCCTCTCTTTTTCTCTGCCGCACAATTCAATTAAATTTAAATTCAATTCAATTCAAGGGGGTTTATTGGCATGGGAAACATAGGTTAACTTTGCCAAAGCAAGTGAAATAGATAATAAACAAAAGTGAAATAAACAATGAACAGTAAACATTACACTCGCAGAAGTTCCAAAATAATAAAGACATTACAAATGTCATATTATGTCTATACAGTGTTGTAACGATGGTTATAGTAGAAAAGGGAAAATAAATAAGCCTAAATATGGATTGTATTTACAATGGTGTTTGTTCTTCACTGGTTGCCCTGTTCTTGTGGCAACAGGTCACACATCTTGCTGCTGTGATGACACACTGTGGTATTTCACCCAGTAGATATGGGAGTTTATCAAAATTGGATTTGTTTTCGAATTCTTTGTTGGTCTGTTTGATCTGAGGGAAATATGTGTCTATAATATGGTCATACAATTTGCAGGGGGTTAGAAAGTGCAGCTCAGTTTCCACCTCATTTTGTGGGCAGTGTGAACATAGCCTGTCTTCTCTTGAGAGCCAGGTCTGCCTACGGCGGCCTTTCTCAATAGCAAGGCTACACTGAGTCTGTACATAGTCAAAGCTTTCCTTAAGTTTGGGTCAGTCACAGTGGTCAGGTATTCTGCCACTGTGTACTCTCTTTTTTGGGCCAAATAGCATTCTAGTTTGCTCTGTTATTTTTTTAAAAAGCTTGACACATTGGAAATAATTATATTTTTGTTTTCTCATGATTTGGTTGGGTCTAATTGTGTTGCTGGCCTGAGGCTCTGTGGGGTGTGTTTGTGTTTGTGAACAGAGCCCCAGGACCAGCTTGCTTAGGGGACTCTTCTCCAGGTTCATCTCTCTGTAGGTGATGGCTTTGTTTTGGAAGGTTTGGGAATCACTTCCTTTTAGGTGGTTGTAGAATTTAACGTCTCTTTTCTGGATTTGATAATTAGTGGGTATCGGCCTAATTCTGCTCTGCATGCATTAATTCTTGTCACGACTTCCGCCAAAGTCAGTCCCTCTCCTTGTTCGGGCGGCGTTCGGCGGTCGACGTCACCGACCTAGCCATCGCCGATCCACTTTTGTCTTGTCTTGTCTTCCATCACACCTGGTTCCAATTCCATCAATTACCTGTTGTGTATTTAACCCTCTGTCCCCCCCTTGTCCATAATTGTTTATTGTCGTGCTTGTGCACGGTATGCTGGTTATTACCGGGTTTTGTCTTGTCTTCCATCACACCTGGTTCCAATTCCATCAATTACCTGTTGTGTATTTAACCCTCTGTTCCCCCCATGTCTTTAATTGTTTCTTGTAGTGCTGGTTATTACCGGGTTTTGTTTGACCCATTCCATGTATTGTTCTGTTGACGCTGGTTTATGTTGATTAAACAACATCGTTGTAAATCAGTTTCCGCTCTCCTGCGCCTGACTTCTCTGCCGCCAGTACGCGCCCGTTACAGTTGTTTTGCGTTGTACACAGAGGATATTTTTGCAGAGTTCTGCATGCATTTTAACCGCACACCTGTTGTTTGTGTACATGGATTTTATAATGTTATATGATTTTCTCCCAACACCCCTTTCCATCAATTTGTATAGCAGACCCTCATGCCACATTGAGTCGGTAGGATTTTTTTGGAATCAACAAATCATGAGAAGACTTTGCCTTTGTTTGTTTGTTAATTAGGGTGTGCAGTGTGAATACGTGGTCTGTCGTACGATCATTTGGTAAAAAGACAATTTGACATTTGCTCATTACATTGTTTTCACTGAGGAGATGTACCAGTCTGCTGTTAATGATAATGCAGAGGATTTTCTCAAGGTTGCTATTATTGCACATTCCACGTTAGATATTGGGGTCAAATTTGTCTCCACTGTTCTGGATTGGGGTGATCAGTTCTTGGTTGCAAATATTGGGGAAGATGCCAGAGTTAAGGATGATATGAAAGAGTTTTGTCTCTCTCGCCCCCCCCCCCTCTTTCTCTCCCCCATCTCTGTCTCTGTCTCTTCCACTGTCTCTCTCTACCCCTCTCCTCTCTCATTGTGCAGTACAGTAAAATACCTACTTGTGGTTCTTTGTCCAATAACCTCCACCATTTAAGGTCCATTCTGGTGTTTGAGTGCTCTGACTGATGCAGCGTTTATAGAGGCATTAATGGTTGACTAGCAGTTCTTATAATACCACTTACCAGACAGCATCCTGCTTAGCTCAGACAGACACTCACACACAGACGACAGTATGGGTATAAACTGTGTGAACGTTTAGGAGTGAAATGTGACCACATATACTGGGGATGTCAACTAGACTGTAGTGTGTGTGTGTGTGTGTGTGTGTGTGTGTATGTGTGAGAAAGAGATAGTTTGTGTAGGTACGTGCTTGAAAAAAATACCACTTGAACACAGAAAACCGAAGAAACCGTAGTTAGCTAACTTAGCATATTTAGCATATATTTTGTCAACAATATAAATGACGTGTTACATGTCCACCATGTTCTGTTCTCTACACAGGGTGTTGTCTTCCACAGAGAAACCTGAACACTGCTGCTTTATAAAGACCAGAGAATGGAGTCTACACAGGGTGTTGTCTTCAACAGAGAAACCTGAACACTGCTGCTTTATAAAGACCACAGAATGGAGTCTACACAGGGTGTTGTCTTCAACAGAGAAACCTGAACACTGCTACTTTATAAACCACATTACGGACCACATTACGGACCACATTACGGACCACATTACGGACCACAATACGGACCACAATACGGACCACAATACGGACCACAATACGGACCACAATACGGACCACAATACGGACCACAATACGGACCACAATACGGACCACAATACGGACCACAATACGGACCACATTACGGACCACAATACGGACCACAATACGGACCACAATACGACCACACAATACGGACCACAATACGGACCACAATACGGACCACAATACGGACCACAATACGGACCACAATACGGACCACAATACGGACCACAATACGGACCACAATACGGACCACAATACGGACCACATTACGGACCACATTACGGACCACATTACGGACCACATTACGGACCACAATACGGACCACAATACGTACCACATACGGACCACAATACGGACCACAATACGTACCACAATACGGACCACAATACGGACCACAATACGGACCACAATACGGACCACAATACGGACCACAATACGGACCACATTACGGACCACAATACGGACCACAATACGGACCACAATACGGACCACAATACGGACCACAATACGGACCACAATACGTAACACAATACGGACCACATTACGGACCACATTACGGACCACAATACGGACCACAATACGGACCACATACGGACCACAATACGGACCACAATACGGACCACAATACGGACCACAATACGGACCACAATACGGACCACAATACGGACCACAATACGGACCACATTACGGACCACAATACGGACCACAATACGGACCACAATACGGACCACAATACGGACCACAATACGGACCACAATACGGACCACAATACGGACCACAATACGTAACACAATACGGACCACATTACGGACCACAATACGGACCACAATACGGACCACAATACGGACCACAATACTGACCACAATACGGACCACAATACGGACCACATTACGGACCACAATACGGACCACAATACGGACCACAATACGGACCACAATACGGACCACAATACGGACCACAATACGGACCACAATACGGACCACAATACGGACCACAATACGGACCACATTACGGACCACAATACGGACCACAATACGGACCACAATACGACCACACAATACGGACCACAATACGGACCACAATACGGACCACAATACGGACCACAATACGGACCACAATACGGACCACAATACGGACCACAATACGGACCACAATACGGACCACAATACGACCACATTACGGACCACATTACGGACCACATTACGGACCACAATACGGACCACAATACGTACCACAATACGGACCACAATACGGACCACAATACGTACCACAATACGGACCACAATACGGACCACAATACGGACCACAATACGGACCACAATACGGACCACAATACGGACCACATACGGACCACATACGGACCACAATACGGACCACAATACGGACCACAATACGGACCACAATACGGACCACAATACGTAACACAATACGGACCACATTACGGACCACATTACGGACCACAATACGGACCACAATACGGACCACATTACGGACCACAATACGGACCACAATACGGACCACAATACGGACCACAATACGGACCACAATACGGACCACAATACGGACCACAATACGGACCACATTACGGACCACAATACGGACCACAATACGGACCACAATACGGACCACAATACGGACCACAATACGGACCACAATACGGACCACAATACGGACCACAATACGTAACACAATACGGACCACATTACGGACCACATTACGGACCACAATACGGACCACAATACGGACCACATTACGGACCACAATACGGACCACAATACGGACCACAATACGGACCACAATACGGACCACATTACGGACCGCAATACGGACCGCAATACGTACCGCAATACGGACCGCAATACGGACCGCAATACGGACCGCAATACGGACCGCAATACGGACCGCATTACGGACCGCAATACGGACCGCAATACGGACCGCAATACGGACCACAATACGGACCACATTACGGACCACAATACGGACCACAATACGGACCACATTACGGACCACAATACGGACCACAATACGGACCACAATACGGACCACAATACGGACCACAATACGGACCACAATACGGACCACAATACGGACCACAATACGGACCACAATACGGACCACAATACGGACCACAATACGTACCACAATACGGACCACAATACGGACCACAATACGTACCACAATACGGACCACAATACGGACCACAATACGGACCACAATACGGACCACAATACGGACCACATTACGGACCACAATACGGACCACAATACGGACCACAATACGGACCACAATACGGACCACAATACGGACCACAATACGGACCGTAACACAATACGGACCACATTACGGACCACATTACGGACCACAATACGGACCACAATACGGACCACAATAAGGACCACAATACGGACCACAATACGGACCACAATACGGACCACAATACGGACCACAATACGGACCACAATACGGACCACAATACGGATCACAATACGGACCACAATACGGACCACAATAAGGACCACAATACGGACCACATTACGGACCACAATACGGACCACAATACGGACCACAATACGGACCACAATACGGACCACAATACGGACCACATTACGGACCACATTACGGACCACATTACGGACCACAATACGGACCACAATACGTACCACAATACGGACCACAATACGTACCACAATACGGACCACAATACGGACCACAATACGGACCACAATACGGACCACAATACGGACCACAATACGGACCACATTACGGACCACATTACGGACCACAATACGGACCACAATACGGACCACAATACGGACCACAATACGGACCACAATACGGACCACATTACGGACCACAATACGGACCACAATACGGACCACAATACGGACCACAATACGGACCACAATACGGACCACAATACGGACCACATTACGGACCACAATACGGACCACAATACGGACCACAATACGGACCACAATACGGACCACAATACGGACCACAATACGGACCACAATACGGACCACAATACGGACCACAATACGGACCACAATACGGACCACAATACGGACCACATTACGGACCACATTACGGACCACATTACGGACCACATTACGGACCACAATACGGACCACAATACGTACCACAATACGGACCACAATACGGAGCACAATACGGAGCACAATACGGACCACATTACGGACCACATTACGGACCACATTACGGACCACAATACGGACCACATTACGGACCAACAATACAACAAACAATCTCTCACGGCCTCCCGGGTGGCGCAGTGGTGTCACCAGAGACTCTGGGTTCTCTGGGTTGGCCTAGCGTCGTCCGGGTTAGGGGGGGTTTGGCCGGTAGGGAAATTCTTGTCTCATCGCACACCAGCGACTCCTGTGGCGGGCCGGGCGCAGTGGACGCTAACCAAGGTTGCCAGGTGCACGGTGTTTCCTCTGACACATTGGTGCGGCTGGCTTCCGGGTTGGATGCGCGCTGTGTTAAGAAGCAGTGTGGCTTGGTTGGGTTGTGTATCGGAGGACGCATTACTTTCAACCTTCGTCTCTCCCGAGCCCGTACGGGAGTTGTAGCGATGAGACAAGATAGTAGCTACTAAAAACAATTGGATACCACGGAAATTGGGGATTTATTTTTATTTTTTAAACAATGACTCACGAACATGTAGAACAGGGGATTAAATAATAAACAAGTATATTGAATAAGTGAAGCCAGGTGTGATAAGACAAAGACAAAACAAATGGAAAATGAAAGTGGATCGGCGGTGGCTAGAAGGCCGGGGGACGTTGGAACGAGGAGAGGGACCGACTTTGACGGACGTCGTGACACTTTTATTTGACGTTCTCACGTTGTTCCCACACACCTGCTACAAGATCACTCAGATAAAGGGGTGCTTCCCTGGAGGTTGGGCTTCCTTACAACACTAGTGTTGGAAAGCTTTTTAAAAGCAGCCTTGCCTGTTTGTAAAATACTTTTCAACATTATTTTAATTTTATGTTTGAGTCACTTTATAATTCATTTATAATCTTCTCCGTGACATGTAAAACATGCCAAATAGCAGCAAGAGATAGTGAGAGAAGGAGTCTCTGAATATGCCACATTCCCACTCCTTCCCACAGCATACACGCAGACTACTAAATGTCACAATCTCCTACAGTTAATTACCAATAACACTAAATGTCCCCATCTCCTCCTGTTAATTACCAATAACACTAAATGTCCCCATCTATTCCTGTTAATTACCAATAACTCTAAATGTCCCCATCTCCTCCTGTTAATTACCAATAACTCTAAATGTCCCCAACTCCTCCTGTTAATTACCAATAACAACACTAAATGTCCCCAACTCCTCCTGTTAATTACCAATAACACTAAATGTCCCCAGCTCCTCCTGTTAATTACCAATAACAACACTAAATGTCCCCAGCTCCTCCTGTTAATTACCAATAACTCTAAATGTCCCCTTTTCCTCCTGTTAATTACCAATAACAACACTAAATATCCCCAACTCCTCCTGTTAATTACCAATAACTCTAAATGTCCCCATCTCCTCCTGTTAATTACCAATAACTCTAAATGTCCCCAACCCCTCCTGTTAATTACCAATAACAACACTAAATGTCCCCAACTCCTCCTGTTAATTACCAATAACACTAAATGTCCCCAGCTCCTCCTGTTAATTACCAATAACAACACTAAATGTCCCCAGCTCCTCCTGTTAATTACCAATAACTCTAAATGTCCCCATCTCCTCCTGTTAATTACCAATAACAACACTAAATGTCCCCAACTCCTCCTGTTAATTACCAATAACACTAAATGTCCCCAGCTCCTCCTGTTAATTACCAATAACAACACTAAATGTCCCCAGCTCCTCCTGTTAATTACCAATAACACTAAATGTCCCCAGCTCCTCCTGTTAATTACCAAAAACAACACTAAATGTCCCCATCTCCTCCTGTTAATTACCAATAACTCTAAATGTCCCCATCTCCTCCTGTTAATTACCAATAACAACACTAAATGTCCCCATCTCCTCCTGTTAATTACCAATAACTCTAAATGTCCCCATCTTCTCCTGTTAATTACCAATAACAACACTAAATGTCCCCAACTCCTCCTGTTAATTACCAATAACACTAAATGTCCCCATCTCCTCCTGTTAGTTACCAATAACTCTAAATGTCCCCAGCTCCTCCTGTTAATTACCAATAACAACACTAAATGTCCCCAACTCCTCCTGTTAATTACCAATAACTCTAAATATCCCCATCTCCTCCTGTTAATTACCAATAGCTCTAAATGTCCCCATCTCCTCCTGTTAATTACCAATAACAACACTAAATGTCCCCAGCTCCTCCTGTTAATTACCAATAACTCTAAATGTCCCCATCTCCTCCTGTTAATTACCAATAACACTAAATGTCCCCAGCACTTCCTGTTAATTACCAATAACAACACTAAATGTCCTCAGCTCCTCCTGTTAATTACCAATAACACTAAATGTCCCCAACTCCTCCTGTTAATTACCAATAACTCTAAATGTCCCCATCTCCTCCTTTTAATTACCAATAACACTAAATGTCCCCAGCTCCTCCTGTTAATTACCAATAACAACACTAAATGTCCCCAACTCCTCCTGTTAATTACCAATAACAACACTAAATGTCCCCAACTCCTCCTGTTAATTACCAATAACTCTAAATGTCCCCATCTCCTCCTGTTAATTACCAATAACTCTAAATGTCCCCATCTCCTCCTGTTAATTACCAATAACAACACTACATGTCCCCAACTCCTCCTGTTAATTACCAATAACAACACTAAATGTCCCCAACTCCTCCTGTTAATTACCAATAACACTAAATGTCCCCAGCTCCTCCTGTTAATTACCAATAACACTAAATGTCCCCAGCTCCTCCTGTTAATTACCAATAACAACACTAAATGTCCCCATCTCCTCCTGTTAATTACCAATAACTCTAAATGTCCCCATCTCCTCCTGTTAATTACTAATAACTCTAAATGTCCCCATCTTCTCCTGTTAATTACCAATAACAACACTAAATGTCCCCAACTCCTCCTGTTAATTACCAATAACTCTAAATGTCCCCATCTGCTCCTGTTAATTACCAATAACAACACTAAATGTCCCCATCTCCTCCTGTTAATTACCAATAACAACACTAAATGTCCCCAGCTCCTCCTGTTAATTACCAATAACACTAAATGTCCCCATCTCCTCCTGTTAATTACCAATAACAACACTAAATGTCCCCAACTCCTCCTGTTAATTACCAATAACACTAAATGTCCCCATCTCCTCCCGTTAGTTACCAATAACTCTAAATGTCCCCAGCTCCTCCTGTTAATTACCAATAACAACACTAAATGTCCCCAGCTCCTCCTGTTAATTACCAATAACTCTAAATATCCCCATCTCCTCCTGTTAATTACCAATAGCTCTAAATGTCCCCAACTCCTCCTGTTAATTACCAATAACAACACTAAATGTCCCCAACTCCTCCTGTTAATTACCAATAACACTAAATGTCCCCAGCTCCTCCTGTTAATTACCAATAACAACACTAAATGTCCCCAACTCCTCCTGTTAATTACCAATAACACTAAATGTCCCCAGCTCCTCCTGTTAATTACCAATAACTCTAAATATCCCCATCTCCTCCTGTTAATTACCAATAGCTCTAAATGTCCCCAACTCCTCCTGTTAATTACCAATAACAACACTAAATGTCCCCAACTCCTCCTGTTAATTACCAATAACACTAAATGTCCCCAGCTCCTCCTGTTAATTACCAATAACAACACTAAATGTCCCCAGCTCCTCCTGTTAATTACCAATAACTCTAAATGTCCCCATCTCCTCCTGTTAATTACCAATAACAACACTAAATGTCCCCAACTCCTCCTGTTAATTACCAATAACAACACTAAATGTCCCCAGCTCCTCCTGTTAATTACCAATAACTCTAAATGTCCCCATCTCCTCCTGTTAGTTACCAATAACTCTAAATGTCCCCAGCTCCTCTTGTTAATTACCAATAACACTAAATGTCCCCAGCTCCTCCTGTTAATTACCAATAACAACACTAAATGTCCCCAGCTCCTCCTGTTAATTACCAATAACTCTATGATATGGGAAGCTGTCAGAAGAATAATGCAGATCACCACCGCAGTGAGACCCCGGTGTTTGCACCGGGGGACCGGGTCTAGCTCTCGACCCGAAACCTGCCCCTCCACCTGCCCTGCCGGAAGCTGGGTCTGCGGTTTGTGGGGCCGTTTAAAGTCCTGAGGAGAGTGAATGAGGTATGTTATAGGTTACAGCTTCCCCCTGATTATCGTATTAACCCCTCGTTCCATGTGTCTCTCCTCAGGCCGGTGGTGGTTGGCCCGCTCCAGGAGTCTGAGGTGCGGGAGGTTTCTTCCGCGTCCTCTGGACATCAGGGGGGCCCCGGCGTACTCTGTTCGGGCGAGGGGCCTTCAGTATCTCGTGGAGTGGGAGGGGTACGGCATGGAGGAGAGGAGCTGGGTTCCGGTCGAGGACGTGTTGGACCCATCTATGCTGCAGGTGTACCTGGTTCCAATCTCATCTATTACATGTTGTGTATTTAACCCTCTGTTCCCCCTCAAGTGTTTGTCGGTGATTGTTATTTGTAAGTGTTTGTGCACGTTTGTCCAGGCGTACCCATATGTTATATTTGTTATGTTTCCTGGTGAGTTTTCGTTTAATAAACTGTTCCGCTGGTAACACAGTTTTCTCTCCTGCATCTGACTCCTCTGCTGCCAGTACCGACCCCCTTACAGATATCTATGAAATGGTTTTATTAGACAATGCTTCAGTATGTCTGGTCTCTCTGGCCCCAACTCAACACTATACCTCCCCCTCCACCCTCCTCCCCCAACCCTGGACCTTCACCACCACCCCAGTCAGAAGCTCTACTTAATTAAATCTTTATTGATCTACTTGACATGTGCAATTGCCTTATTTCTTGTGACATGGACTCTGGGGTGGTCTGTGTTTCTTGAGGAATGGATCTATAATATTGGTTGGAAGGCTCTTGTGGAGAAGAAAGCTCAACAGTCATTCTGAGTGGGATCGGTCCTAATAAGCAGGGTTGTGATTATGACGATGATAATGATGATGACGGTGATGATGAGGATGCTGGTGATGATGAGGATGATATATATATATATATACATACAGTATTATGGTGATATAATGGTATATATACAGTATTATGATGATAGTGATATATATACAGTATTATGGTGATAGTGATATATATACAGTATTATGGTGATAGTGATATATATATACAGTATTATGGTGATAGTGATATATATGCAGTATTATGGTGATAGTGATATATATACAGTATTATGGTGATATAATGGTATATATACAGTACTATCGTGATATAATGGTATATATACAGTATTATGGTGATAATACTATATATATATATATATGACTATGGTGATAGTGATATATATACAGTATTATGATGATAGTGATATATATATATACAGTATTATGGTGATAGTGATATATATATATAGATATACAGTATTATGGTGATATAATCGTATGTATACAGTATTATGGTGATAGTCATATATATATAGTATTATAGTGATAGTGATATATATATACAGTATTATGGTGATAGTGATATATATACACTATTATGGTGATAGTCATATATATATAGTATTATGGTGATAGTGATATATATATATATATATATATATATATAGTATTATGGTGATAGTGATATATATATATAGTATTATGGTGATAGTGATATATATATATATATATATATAGTATTATGGTGATAGTGATATATATGTCTTAGCCATGTCTGAATCCTGGCTTAGGAGAACCACCAAAACCCTGACATCTCCATCCCTTAACTTTAACATTTTCAGCCAAGATAGAACTGCCAAAGGGGGCAGTGTTGCAATCTACTGTAGAGATAGAACTGACAAAGGGGGCGGTGTTGCAATCTACTGCAAAGATAGCCTGCAGAGTTCTGTATTACTATCCAAGTCTGTACCCAAACAATCGAGATTTCTACTTCTAAAAATTCACCTTTCCAGAAACAAATCTCTCACTGTTGCCGCCTGCTATAGACCTCCCTCTGCCCCCAGCTGTGCTCTGGACACCATATGTGAACTGATTGCCCCCCATCTATCTTCTGAGCTCGTGCTGCTAGGTGACCTAAACTGGGACATGCTCAACACCCCGTCCAACCTTCAATCTAAGCTTGATGCCCTCAATCTCATACAAATTATCAATGAACCTAGCAGTTACAACCCCAAATCCGTAAACACGGGCACCCTCATAGATATCATCCTAACTAACTCGCCCTCCAAATACACCTCTGCTGTTTTCAACCAAGATCTCAGCGATCACTGCCTCATTCCCTGCATCCGTAATTGGTCTGTGACCAAACGACCACCCCTCATCAATGTCAAACGCTCCTTAAAACACTTCTGCGAGCAGGCCTTTCTAATCTACCTGGCCAGGGTATGCTGGAATGACATTGACCTCATCCCTTCAGTAGAGGATGCCTGGTTATTCTTTAAAAGTGCCTTCCTCACCATCTGAAATAAACATGCCCCATTAAAAAAATGTAGAACTAGGAATAGATATAGTCGTTGGTTCACTCCAGACCTGTCTGCCCTTCACCAGCACAAAAACATCCTGTGGCGTTCTGCATTAGCATCGAACAGCCCCGTGATATGCAACTTTTCAGGGAAGTTAGGAAGAAATATACACAGGCAGTTAGGAAAGCTAAGGCTAGCTGTTTCAAACATAAATTTGCATCCTGTAGTACTATCTCAAAAAAGTTCTGGGACACTGTAAAGTCCATGGAGAATAAGAGCACCTCCTCCCAGCTGCCCACTGCTCTGAGGCTAGGAAACACTGTTACCATCGATAAATCTACTATAATTGAGAATTTCAATAATCATTTCTGTACGGCTGGCCATGATTTCCACCTGGCTACCCCTACACCGGTCAACTGCTCGGCACCCTCCACAGCAACCCGCCCAAGCCCCAGAGTTTCTCCTTCACCCAAATCCAGATAGCTGATGTTCTGAAAGAGCTGCAAAATCTGGACACCTACAAATCAGCCGTGCTAGATAATCTGGGCCCTCTCTTTCTAAAATTATCTGTCGAAATTGTTGCAACTCCTATTACTAGTCTGTTCAACCTCTCTTTCGTATCGTCTGAGATTCCCAAAGATTGGAAAGCTGCCGTGGTCAACCCCCTCTTCAAAGGGGGTGACACTCTAGACCAAAACTGCTACAGACCTATATCTATCCTACCCTGTATTTCTAAGGTCTACGAAAGCCAAGATAACAAACAGATTACCGTCCATTTCGAATCCCACCGTACCTCCTCCGCTATGCAATCTGGTTTCAGAGCTGGTCATGGGTGCACCTCAGCCACGCTCAAGGCTAGGATAAACGGTTACCACCGATAAATATAATTGAGAATTTCAATAAGCATTTCCATACGGCTGGCCAAACGACATCATAACCGCCATCGATAAGAGACATTACTGTGCAGCCGTATTCATCGACCTGACCAAGGATTTTCGACTCTGTCACAATCACCACATTCTTAATGGCAGACTCGACAGCCTTGGTTTCTCAAATGATTGCCTCGCCTGGTTTACCAACTACTTCTCTGATAGAGTGCAGTGTGTCAAATCGGAGGGCCTGTTGTCCAGACCTCTGTCAGTCTATGGGGGTGCCACAGGGTTCAATTCTCGGGATGACTCTCTTCTCTGTATACATCAATGATGTCGCTCTTGCTGCTGGTGATTCTCTGATCCACCTCTGGTGATAGTGATATATATATGTACAGTATTATGGTGACGATGGTGTTTATAAACTGGGTGGGTCGAGCCCTGAACGCTGATTTGCTGACATTCCTGGTATATCAGACCGTATATCACGGTTATGACAAAACATGTATTTTTACTACTCTAATTACATTGGTTACCAGTTTATAATAAGGCACCTTGGGAGTTTATGTATTGCAAAGGGACTAAGAAAAGCCCTGGTAGTTAAGACGGCGCCGAAGATCATGGCAGATGTTTTACATTCTCCCAACTGTCCCAATTGTGTTTTTTTTTGCATTTTGTGTAACTTATTATTTTTTTTACATCATGTTGCTGCTACTGTCTCTTTTTTGAGTGAAATAACTTCTGGACATCAGAAAAGCGATTACCACGGACTACTGTAGCCTAAGACAGTGCTACAGGGAGACCGGACGGACAGCTGATCGTACCATACAGGATCGGTACATCCGAACATCACACCTGCGGGACAGGTACAGGATGGCAACAACAACTGCCCGAGTTACACCAGGAATGCACAATCACTCCATCAGTGCTCAGACTGTCCACAATAGACTGATATAGGCTGGACTGAGGGCTTGTAGGCCTGTTGTAAAGGAAGGTCCTCACCAGACATCACCGGCAACAACATCGCCTATGGGCACAAATCCACCGTCGCTGGACCAGACAGGACTGGCAAGAAGTGCTCTTCACTGACGAGTCACGGTTTTGTCTCACCAGGGGTGATGGCTGGATTCGCGTTTATGGTCGAAGGAATGAGCGTTACACTGAGGCCTGTACTCTGGAGTGGGATCGATTTGGAGGTGGAGGGTCCGTCATGGTCTGGGGCAGTGTGTCACAGCATCAATCGGACTGAGCTTGTTGTCACTGCAGGCAATCTCAATGCTGTGCGTTACAGGGAAGACATCCTCCTCCCTCATGTGGTACCCTTCCTGCAGGCTCATCCTGACATGACCCTCCAGCATGACAATGCCACCAGCCATAGTGCTCGTTCTGTGCGTAATTTCCTGATCAATTTGAAGGTGGAGGGTCCGTCATGATACGATGACACCATGACACCAGATACGGAGTGTTACTCCCCTTCGTTCAGGGACACATTTTTCAATTTCTGTTAGTCACATGTCTGTGGAACTTGTTCAGTTTATGTCTCAGTTGTTGAATCTTGCTATGTTCATACAAATATTTACACATGTTAAGTTTGCTGAAAATAAACGCAGTTGACAGTGAGAGGACATTTGCTGAGTTCAGATGACGATAGAGGACTCCCTCACCATTGTTTGTATTGTATAGTTGATATCGACCGCTTATGGCTGTGAAATGCTAACGGCTCAGTCAAACAGACATTTTGATATCTTCTCCTTGGTACTTGCAGTTTTCATTTAAAATTGTTGCACTTGTTGTGCATTGCCTTTGTTAAAACATCTTATGGCTGGGGGGCAGTATTGAGTAGCTTGGATGAATAAGGTGCCCAGAGGTGCCCAGAGTAAACGGCCTGCTCCTCAGTCCCAGTTGCATATTATTAGTATATTTGGATAGAAAACACTCGGAAGTTTCTAAAACTGTTTGAATGATGTCTGTGAGTATGACAGAACTCATATGGCAGGCAAAAACCTGAGAAAAAATCCAACCAGGAAGTGGGAAATCTGAGGTTGGTCGATTTTCAACTCAGCCCCTATTGAAGATACATTGGGATATTGGTCATGTTGCACTTCCTAAGGCTTCCACTAGATGTCAACCGTCTTTAGAACCTTGTTTGATACTTCTACTATTCTACTATTTATTATGGATGTTGATGTTATGGCTTGTTATAGTCTCTGTCTCCTTTAAGATCAACCATACTCCATATACAATGCCAGCCAGGTCTTAATTTTCAAGAGGTGGTCTGTTCCATGCCAGGCCACTAAGTACCTCAGCCCATCCATACTATATACACTGGTCTGTTCCGTGCCAGGCCACTAAGTACCTCAGCCCATCCATACTATATACCCTGGTCTGTTCCATGCCAGGCCACTAAGTACCTCAGCCCATCCATACTATATACCCTGGTCTGTTCCCTTACCGGCCACTAAGTACCTCAGCCCATCCATACTATATACACTGGTCTGTTCCATGCCAGGCCACTAAGTACCTCAGCCCATCCATACTATATACACTGGTCTGTTCCGTGCCAGGCCACTAAGTACCTCAGCCCATCCATACTATATACCCTGGTCTGTTCTGTGCCAGGCCACTAAGTACCTCAGCCCATCCATACTATATACTCTGGTCTGTTCTGTTCTGTGCCAGGCCACTAAGTACCTCAGCCCATCTATACTATATACCCTGGTCTGTTCTGTTCTGTGCCAGGCCACTAAGTACCTCAGCCCATCTATACTATATACACTGGTCTGTTCCGTGCCAGGCCACTAAGTACCTCAGCCCATCCATACTATATACCCTGGTGTGTTCTGTTCCAGGCCACTAAGTACCTCAGCCCATCCATACTATATACTCTGGTCTGTTCCCTTACCGGCCACTAAGTACCTCAGCCCATCCATACTATATACCCTGGTCTGTTCTGTGCCAGGCCAATTAGTACCTCAGCCCATCCATACTATATACCCTGGTCTGTTCTGTTCTGTGCCAGGCCACTAAGTACCTCAGCCCATCTATACTATATACCCTGGTCTGTTCCGTGCCAGGCCACTAAGTACCTCAGCCCATCTATACTATATACCCTGGTCTGTTCTGTTCTGTGCCAGGCCACTAAGTACCTCAGCCCATCTATACTATATACACTGGTCTGTTCCGTGCCAGGCCACTAAGTACCTCAGCCCATCTATACTATATACCCTGGTCTGTTCTGTTCTGTGCCAGGCCACTAAGTACCTCAGCCCATCTATACTATATACCCTGTTCTGTACCGTGCCAGGCCACTAAGTACCTCAACCCATCCATACTATATACCCTGGTCTGTTCTGTTCCAGGCCACTAAGTGTCTCAGCCCATCCATACTATATACCCTGGTCTGTTCCGTGCCAGGCCACTAAGTACCTCAGCCCATCTATACTATATACCCTGGTTTGTTCTGTTCCAGGACACTAAGTACCTCAGCCCATCCATACTATATACCCTGGGCTGTTCTGTTCCAGGACACTCAGTATCGAAGTCCAAATTCTGGCATCATGACCAACGCTAGAGCCACCAAATAGGTACCTCTTGGATGGTTCCGTCTGTGGCATTTCAAGCTAGCTGTGGACTGAGTTTACTCCATTACACGTGTGTGTGTGTGTGTGTGTGCCCGTGCGTGCTTGCGTGTGTGTACACCACTTCAGAGTTCCCCAGCAGGCACCCACGGCTATGCCTAATTTGCAGCCGTCACGTCAGCATGGGGCTGGGCTGACAGGATCACTCCACCCTCCTCTCCTCTCCTCTCCGTGCATGTAGGAACCTGCTGATGGGGCGGAGAGCATGGAGGTGCAGGCCTCCAGAAGGAGTTTATAATTAGCCACTAATGTACAGTACATGGAGGAAAGGCAAGAGTGTGTGTGTGTGTGTGTGTGTGTGTGTGTGTGTGTGTGTGTGTGTGTGTGTGTGTGTGTGTGTGTGTGTGTGTGTGTGTGTGTACGTGTGTACGTGTGTGTGTGTGTGTGTACGTGTGTGTGTGTGGGGCAGGGCAGGGGGTAGCAGCAGCTGGTGACAGGCTGGAAGAAGCGAGGTGCGAGGTGGTAGGAGCGAGACAAGGGGGGGTAGAGTGCCTGCTGATGGCGCTCTGCTTCTCACGGCTCAGTGGGTGAGAATTGTGTCTGGGGCTGGCTAGGCTGCTGATTGCTTTGATGTGAAATGATTGTGTTTTAACAGCCTATGGGGTCCACAGACCACAGGCACTGCTCTTTGACTGCTTCTCTCCATCACACAGCCAGCTCTGCCTGGGTAAGTGCCAGTCCGACTCGCTGTCTCTCTGACTCTCTGTCTCTCTGACTCTCTGTCTCTCTGACTCTCTGTCTCTCTGACTCTCTCTCTCTTTCTCCATCACACAGCCAGCTCTGCCTGGGTAAGTGCCAGTCCGACTCGCTGTCTCTCTGACTCTCTGTCTCTCTGACTCTCTGTCTCTCTGACTCTCTCTCTCTTTCTCCATCACACAGCCAGCTCTGCGCTGAATGTGGAGGAGGTGTGAAGGCGTTGGGCGGTGGCGGGGGCTGGTGTTGTACAGACGCTGGGAGGTGAAAGGCACAGCTGCTGGTTGTTCCTCCAGGTAATGTCTCCTGATGAAAAGGTCTGGTGGTGGCGAGAAGGTGCAAATGAAAGAGAGGACTAAAGCTCTCTCAAGTCAGGGCTCTGGAGGCTTGGACCCAGACCCTCAGACAAACAAATGTTCCCTCAATGGCATGAGTACAGGGCTTTCAGAAACTATTCATACCCCTTGACTTATTCCACATGTTGAGTTACAGCCTGAATTTACAATAATTTGCTCACCCATCTACACACAATACCCCATAATGACATCACAAGACCCCATAAGGACATCACAAGACCCCATAAGGACAAATTGAAAACATGTTTTGTTGAACTTTATGTTCATATTTTCAAAAATGTTTTTATTGTCATTATGGGCTATTGTGATGTCATTATGGGGTATTGTGATGTCATTATAGGCTATTGTGTGTAAAATGGCGGCAACAAATATATTTTTTCTCAGCCATCAACACAAAATACTCCCATAATGAAAATTGTTTGAAAATGAAATACAGAAATATCAAATGTACATAAAAAACAACTAAGAAAAATTACGTTTTCAATTTGTTATTGTATGCAGAGGAAAAATTCATTCATTTTGAATTCCTGTTGGAAAAATACCTGAAGAATGAATACTTGTGTGTGTGTGTGTGTGTGTGTGTGTGTGTGTGTATACAGTACCAGTCAAATGTCAACAGTGTGCAAAGCTGTCAGACAGGCAAAGGGTGGCTACTTTTAAGAATCTAAAATGTTAACTATATTTTAATTTATTTTTTGCTTGCTACATGATTCCATAAGTGTATTTACATAGTTTTGAAGCCTTATGCTACAATGCAGAAAATTGTAAAAATAAAGAAAATCACTAGCATGAGTAGGTGTGTGTCCAAATTTTTGACTGGTATTGTGTATATATAAAGTGGGGCAAAAAAGTATTTAGTCATACCTCTGTCATTGCCAACAAAGGGTATATAATAAAGTATTGAGATAAACTTTTCTATTGACCAAATACTTATTTTCCACCATAATTTGCAAATACATTTATTAAAAATACTACAATGTGATTTTCTGGAGAAAAAAAAATCTAATTTTGTCTGTCACAGTTTAAGTTTACCTAGGATGAAAATTACATGCCTCTCTCATCTTTTTAAGTGGGAGAACTTGCACAATTGGTGGCTGACTAAATACTTTTTTTAAATACTTTTTTGCCCCACTGTATATATACAACTATATCACCATAATACTGTAAATATTTAAGCAATAAGGACAGAGGAGGCGTGGTCGACAAAATCAAATCAAACTTTATTAGTCACATGCGCCGAATACAACAAGTGTCGACCTTACCATGAAATGCTGAATACAAGTGTAGACCTTACCGTGAAATGCTGAATACAACAAGTGTAGACCTTACCGTGAAATGCTGAATACAACAAGTGTAGACCTTACCATGAAATGCTGAATACAACAAGTGTAGACCTTACCATGAAATGGTGAATACAACAAGTGTAGACCTTACCGTGAAATGCCGAATACAACAAGTGTAGACCTTACCGTGAAATGCTGAATACAACAAGTGTAGACCTTACCGTGAAATGCTGAATACAACAAGTGTAGACCTTACCGTGAAATGCTGAATACAACAAGTGTAGACCTTACCGTGAAATGCTGAATACAACAAGTGTAGACCTTACCATGAAATGCTGAATACAACAAGTGTAGACCTTACCTTGAAATGCTGAATACAACAAGTGTAGACCTTACCATGAAATGCTGAATACAACAAGTGTAGACCTTACCATGAAATGCTGAATACAACAAGTGTAGATCTTACCATGAAATGCTGAATACAACAAGTGTAGACCTTACCGTGAAATGCTGAATACAACAAGTGTAGACCTTACCATGAAATGCTGAATACAACAAGTGTAGACCTTACCATGAAATGCTGAATACAACAAGTGTAGACCTTACCATGAAATGCTGAATACAACAAGTGTAGACCTTACCATGAAATGCTGAATACAACAAGTGTAGATCTTACCATGAAATGCTGAATACAACAAGTGTAGACCTTACCGTGAAATGCTGAATACAACAAGTGTAGACCTTACCATGAAATGCTGAATACAACAAGTGTAGACCTTACCGTGAAATGCCGAATACAACAAGTGTAGAACTTACCATGAAATGCTGAATACAACAAGTGTAGACCTTACCGTGAAATGCTGAATACAACAAGTGTAGACCTTACCATGAAATGCTGAATACAACAAGTGTAGACCTTACCGTGAAATGCCGAATACAACAAGTGTAGACCTTACCATGAAATGCTGAATACAACAAGTGTAGACCTTACCATGAAATGCTGAATACAACAAGTGTAGACCTTACCATGAAATGCTGAATACAACAAGTGTAGACCTTACCGTGAAATGCTGAATACAACAAGTGTAGACCTTACCATGAAATGCTGAATACAACAAGTGTAGACCTTACCATGAAATGCTGAATACAACAAGTGTAGACCTTACCGTGAAATGCTGAATACAACAAGTGTAGACCTTACCATGAAATGCTGAATACAACAAGTGTAGACCTTACCGTGAAATGCTGAATACAACAAGTGTAGACCTTACCATGAAATGCTGAATACAACAAGTGTAGACCTTACCGTGAAATGCTGAATACAACAAGAGTAGATCTTACCGTGAAATGCTGAATACAACAAGTGTAGACCTTACAGTGAAATGCTGAATACAACAAGTGTCGATCTTACCGTGAAATGCTGAATACAACAAGTGTCGATCTTACCGTGAAATGCTGAATACAACAAGTGTAGACCTTACCATGAAATACAGAATACAACAAGTGTCGATCTTACCATGAAATGCTGAATACAACAAGTGTAGACCTTACCATGAAATGCTGAATACAACAAGTGTCGATCTTACCATGAAATGCTGAATACAACAAGTGTAGACCTTACCATGAAATGCTGAATACAACAAGTGTAGACCTTACCGTGAAATGCCGAATACAACAAGTGTAGACCTTACCGTGAAATGCTGAATACAACAAGTGTAGACCTTACCGTGAAATGCTGAATACAACAAGTGTAGACCTTACCGTGAAATGCTGAATACAACAAGTGTAGACCTTACCGTGAAATGCTGAATACAACAAGTGTAGACCTTACCATGAAATGCTGAATACAACAAGTGTAGACCTTACCTTGAAATGCTGAATACAACAAGTGTAGACCTTACCATGAAATGCTGAATACAACAAGTGTAGACCTTACCGTGAAATGCCGAATACAACAAGTGTAGACCTTACCATGAAATGCTGAATACAACAAGTGTAGACCTTACCATGAAATGCTGAATACAACAAGTGTAGACCTTACCATGAAATGCTGAATACAACAAGTGTAGACCTTACCATGAAATGCTGAATACAACAAGTGTAGACCTTACCATGAAATGCTGAATACAACAAGTGTAGACCTTACCATGAAATGCTGAATACAACAAGTGTAGACCTTACCGTGAAATGCTGAATACAACAAGTGTAGACCTTACAGTGAAATGCTGAATACAACAATTGTCGATCTTACCGTGAAATGCTGAATACAACAAGTGTCGATCTTACCGTGAAATGCTGAATACAACAAGTGTAGACCTTACCATGAAATACAGACTACAACAAGTGTCGATCTTACCGTGAAATGCTGAATACAACAAGTGTAGACCTTACCATGAAATGCTGAATACAACAAGTGTAGACCTTACCATGAAATGCTGAATACAACAAGTGTCGATCTTACCATGAAATGCTGAATACAACAAGTGTCGATCTTACCGTGAAATGCTGAATACAACAAGTGTAGACCTTACCATGAAATGCTGAATACAACAAGTGTCGATCTTACCATGAAATGCTGAATACAACAAGTGTAAACCTTACCATGAAATGCTGAATACAACAAGTGTCGATCTTACCGTGAAATGCTGAATACAACAAGTGTAGACCTTACCGTGAAATGCTGAATTCAACAAGTGAAGACCTTACCGTGAAATGCTGAATACAACAAGTGTAGACCTTACCGTGAAATGCTGAATACAACAAGTGTAGACCTTACCATGAAATGCTGAATACAACAAGTGTAGACCTTACCTTGAAATGCTGATTACAACAAGTGTAGACCTTACCATGAAATGCTGAATACAACAAGTGTAGACCTTACCATGAAATGCTGAATACAACAAGTGTAGACCTTACCATGAAATGCTGAATACAACAAGTGTAGACCTTACCATGAAATGCTGAATACAACAAGTGTAGATCTTACCGTGAAATGCTGAATACAACAAGTGTAGACCTTACCGTGAAATGCTGAATACAACAAGTGTTGACCTTACCATGAAATGCTGAATACAACAAGTGTAGACCTTTCCATGAAATGCTGAATACAACAAGTGTAGACCTTACCGTGAAATGCCGAATACAACAAGTGTAGACCTTACCATGAAATGCTGAATACAACAAGTGTAGACCTTACCATGAAATGCTGAATACAACAAGTGTAGACCTTACCATGAAATGCTGAATACAACAAGTGTAGACCTTACCGTGAAATGCCGAATACAACAAGTGTAGACCTTACCGTGAAATGCTGAATACAACAAGTGTAGACCTTACCATGAAATGCTGAATACAACAAGTGTAGACCTTACCATGAAATGCTGAATACAACAAGTGTAGACCTTACCATGAAATGCTGAATACAACAAGTGTAGACCTTACCATGAAATGCTGAATACAACAAGTGTAGACCTTACCATGAAATGCTGAATACAACAAGTGTAGACCTTACCGTGAAATGCTGAATACAACAAGTGTAGACCTTACCATGAAATGCTGAATACAACAAGTGTAGACCTTACCGTGAAATGCTGAATACAACAAGTGTAGACCTTACCATGAAATGCTGAATACAACAAGTGTAGACCTTACCATGAAATGCTGAATACAACAAGTGTAGACCTTACCATGAAATGCTGAATACAACAAGTGTAGACCTTACCGTGAAATGCCGAATACAACAAGTGTAGACCTTACCATGAAATGCTGAATACAACAAGTGTAGACCTTACCATGAAATGCTGAATACAACAAGTGTAGACCTTACCATGAAATGCTGAATACAACAAGTGTAGACCTTACCATGAAATGCTGAATACAACAAGTGTAGACCTTACCATGAAATGCTGAATACAACAAGTGTAGACCTTACCATGAAATGCTGAACACAACAAGTGTAGACCTTACCGTGAAATGCTGAATACAACAAGTGTAGACCTTACCATGAAATGCTGAATACAACAAGTGTAGACCTTACCGTGAAATGCTGAATACAACAAGTGTAGACCTTACCATGATATGCTGAATACAACAAGTGTAGACCTTACCGTGAAATGCTGAATACAACAAGTGTAGATCTTACCGTGAAATGCTGAATACAACAAGTGTAGACCTTACAGTGAAATGCTGAATACAACAAGTGTCGATCTTACCGTGAAATGCTGAATACAACAAGTGTCGATCTTACCGTGAAATGCTGAATACAACAAGTGTAGACCTTACCATGAAATACAGAATACAACAAGTGTCGATCTTACCGTGAAATGCTGAATACAACAAGTGTAGACCTTACCATGAAATGCTGAATACAACAAGTGTAGACCTTACCATGAAATGCTGAATACAACAAGTGTAGACCTTACCTTGAAATGCTGAATACAACAAGTGTAGACCTTACCATGAAATGCTGAATACAACAAGTGTAGACCTTACCATGAAATGCTGAATACAACAAGTGTAGATCTTACCATGAAATGCTGAATACAACAAGTGTAGACCTTACCGTGAAATGCTGAATACAACAAGTGTAGACCTTACCATGAAATGCTGAATACAACAAGTGTAGACCTTAACATGAAATGCTGAATACAACAAGTGTAGACCTTACCATGAAATGCTGAATACAACAAGTGTAGACCTTACCATGAAATGCTGAATACAACAAGTGTAGATCTTACCATGAAATGCTGAATACAACAAGTGTAGACCTTACCGTGAAATGCTGAATACAACAAGTGTAGACCTTACCATGAAATGCTGAATACAACAAGTGTAGACCTTACCATGAAATGCTGAATACAACAAGTGTAGACCTTACCGTGAAATGCCGAATACAACAAGTGTAGACCTTACCATGAAATGCTGAATACAACAAGTGTAGACCTTACCATGAAATGCTGAATACAACAAGTGTAGACCTTACCATGAAATGCTGAATACAACAAGTGTAGACCTTACCGTGAAATGCCGAATACAACAAGTGTAGACCTTACCATGAAATGCTGAATACAACAAGTGTAGACCTTACCATGAAATGCTGAATACAACAAGTGTAGACCTTACCATGAAATGCTGAATACAACATGTGTAGACCTTACCATGAAATGCTGAATACAACAAGTGTAGACCTTACCATGAAATGCTGAATACAACAAGTGTAGACCTTACCATGAAATGCTGAATACAACAAGTGTAGACCTTACCGTGAAATGCTGAATACAACAAGTGTAGACCTTACCATGAAATGCTGAATACAACAAGTGTAGACCTTACCGTGAAATGCTGAATACAACAAGTGTAGACCTTACCATGAAATGCTGAATACAACAAGTGTAGACCTTACCGTGAAATGCTGAATACAACAAGTGTAGATCTTACCGTGAAATGCTGAATACAACAAGTGTAGACCTTACAGTGAAATGCTGAATACAACAAGTGTCGATCTTACCGTGAAATGCTGAATACAACAAGTGTCGATCTTACCGTGAAATGCTGAATACAACAAGTGTAGACCTTACCATGAAATACAGAATACAACAAGTGTCGATCTTACCGTGAAATGCTGAATACAACAAGTGTAGACCTTACCATGAAATGCTGAATACAACAAGTGTAGACCTTACCATGAAATGCTGAATACAACAAGTGTCGATCTTACCATGAAATGCTGAATACAACAAGTGTCGATCTTACCGTGAAATGCTGAATACAACAAGTGTAGACCTTACCATGAAATGCTGAATACAACAAGTGTCGATCTTACCATGAAATGCTGAATACAACAAGTGTAGACCTTACCATGAAATGCTGAATACAACAAGTGTCGATCTTACCGTGAAATGCTGAATACAACAAGTGTAGATCTTACCGTGAAATGCTGAATACAACAAGTGTAGACCTTACCGTGAAATGCTGAATACAACAAGTGTAGACCTTACCGTGAAATGCTGAATACAACAAGTGTAGACCTTACCGTGAAATGCTGAATACAACAAGTGTAGACCTTACCTTGAAATGCTGATTACAACAAGTGTAGACCTTACCATGAAATGCTGAATACAACAAGTGTAGACCTTACCATGAAATGCTGAATACAACAAGTGTAGATCTTACCATGAAATGCTGAATACAACAAGTGTAGACCTTACCGTGAAATGCTGAATACAACAAGTGTAGACCTTACCATGAAATGCTGAATACAACAAGTGTAGACCTTACCATGAAATGCTGAATACAACAAGTGTAGACCTTACCATGAAATGCTGAATACAACAAGTGTAGATCTTACCATGAAATGCTGAATACAACAAGTGTAGACCTTACCGTGAAATGCTGAATACAACAAGTGTTGACCTTACCATGAAATGCTGAATACAACAAGTGTAGACCTTACCATGAAATGCTGAATACAACAACTGTAGACCTTACCGTGAAATGCCGAATACAACAAGTGTAGACCTTACCATGAAATGCTGAATACAACAAGTGTAGACCTTACCATGAAATGCTGAATACAACAAGTGTAGACCTTACCATGAAATGCTGAATACAACAAGTGTAGACCTTACCGTGAAATGCCGAATACAACAAGTGTAGACCTTACCATGAAATGCTGAATACAACAAGTGTAGACCTTACCATGAAATGCTGAATACAACAAGTGTAGACCTTACCATGAAATGCTGAATACAACAAGTGTAGACCTTACCATGAAATGCTGAATACAACAAGTGTAGACCTTACCATGAAATGCTGAATACAACAAGTGTAGACCTTACCATGAAATGCTGAATACAACAAGTGTAGACCTCACCGTGAAATGCTGAATACAACAAGTGTAGACCTTACCATGAAATGCTGAATACAACAAGTGTAGACCTTACAGTGAAATGCTGAATACAACAAGTGTAGACCTTACCGTGAAATGCTGAATACAACAAGTGTAGACCTTACAGTGAAATGCTGAATACAACAAGTGTCGATCTTACCGTGAAATGCTGAATACAACAAGTGTCGATCTTACCGTGAAATGCTGAATACAACAAGTGTAGACCTTACCATGAAATACAGAATACAACAAGTGTCGAACTTACCGTGAAATGCTGAATACAACAAGTGTAGACCTTACCATGAAATGCTGAATACAACAAGTGTAGACCTTACCATGAAATGCTGAATACAACAAGTGTCGATCTTACCATGAAATGCTGAATACAACAAGTGTCGATCTTACCGTGAAATGCTGAATACAACAAGTGTAGACCTTACCATGAAATGCTGAATACAACAAGTGTCGATCTTACCGTGAAATGCTGAATACAACAAGTGTAGACCTTACCATGAAATGCTGAATACAACAAGTGTAGACCTTACCGTGAAATGCTGAATACAACAAGTGTAGACCTTACCATGAAATGCTGAATACAACAAGTGTAGACCTTACCGTGAAATACCGAATACAACAAGTGTAGACCTTACCATGAAATGCTGAATACAACAAGTGTCGATCTTACCTTGAAATGCTGATTACAACAAGTGTAGACCTTACCATGAAATGCTGAATACAACAAGTGTAGACCTTACCATGAAATGCTGAATACAACAAGTGTAGATCTTACCATGAAATGCTGAATACAACAAGTGTAGACCTTACCGTGAAATGCTGAATACAACAAGTGTAGACCTTACCATGAAATGCTGAATACAACAAGTGTAGACCTTACCATGAAATGCTGAATACAACAAGTGTAGACCTTACCATGAAATGCTGAATACAACAAGTGTAGACCTTACCATGAAATGCTGAATACAACAAGTGTAGATCTTACCATGAAATGCTGAATACAACAAGTGTAGACCTTACCGTGAAATGCTGAATACAACAAGTGTTGACCTTACCATGAAATGCTGAATACAACAAGTGTAGACCTTACCATGAAATGCTGAATACAACAAGTGTAGACCTTACCGTGAAATGCCGAATACAACAAGTGTAGACCTTACCATGAAATGCTGAATACAACAAGTGTAGACCTTACCATGAAATGCTGAATACAACAAGTGTAGACCTTACCATGAAATGCTGAATACAACAAGTGTAGACCTTACCGTGAAATGCCGAATACAACAAGTGTAGACCTTACCGTGAAATGCTGAATACAACAAGTGTAGACCTTACCATGAAATGCTGAATACAACAAGTGTAGACCTTACCATGAAATGCTGAATACAACAAGTGTAGACCTTACCATGAAATGCTGAATACAACAAGTGTAGACCTTACCATGAAATGCTGAATACAACAAGTGTAGACCTTACCATGAAATGCTGAATACAACAAGTGTAGACCTTACCGTGAAATGCTGAATACAACAAGTGTAGACCTTACCATGAAATGCTGAATACAACAAGTGTAGACCTTACAGTGAAATGCTGAATACAACAAGTGTAGACCTTACCGTGAAATGCTGAATACAACAAGTGTAGACCTTACAGTGAAATGCTGAATACAACAAGTGTCGATCTTACCGTGAAATGCTGAATACAACAAGTGTCGATCTTACCGTGAAATGCTGAATACAACAAGTGTAGACCTTACCATGAAATACAGAATACAACAAGTGTCGATCTTACCGTGAAATGCTGAATACAACAAGTGTAGACCTTACCATGAAATGCTGAATACAACAAGTGTAGACCTTACCATGAAATGCTGAATACAACAAGTGTCGATCTTACCATGAAATGCTGAATACAACAAGTGTCGATCTTACCGTGAAATGCTGAATACAACAAGTGTAGACCTTACCATGAAATGCTGAATACAACAAGTGTCGATCTTACCGTGAAATGCTGAATACAACAAGTGTAGACCTTACCATGAAATGCTGAATACAACAAGTGTAGACCTTACCGTGAAATGCTGAATACAACAAGTGTAGACCTTACCATGAAATGCTGAATACAACAAGTGTAGACCTTACCGTGAAATACCGAATACAACAAGTGTAGACCTTACCATGAAATGCTGAATACAACAAGTGTCGATCTTACCGTGAAATACCGAATACAACAAGTGTAGACCTTACCATGAAATGCTGAATACAACAAGTGTCGATCTTACCGTGAAATGCTGAATACAACAAGTGTAGACCTTACCATGAAATGCTGAATACAACAAGTGTCGATCTTACCGTGAAATACTGAATACAACAAGTGTAGACCTTACCATGAAATGCTGAATACAACAAGTGTAGACCTCACCGTGAAATACCGAATACAACAAGTGTAGACCTTACCATGAAATGCTGAATACAACAAGTGTCGATCTTACCGTGAAATACCGAATACAACAAGTGTAGACCTTACCATGAAATGCTGAATACAACAAGTGTAGACCTTACCATGAAATGCTGAATACAACAAGTGTAGACCTTACCATGAAATGCTGAATACAACAAGTGTAGACCTTACCATGAAATGCTGAATACAACAAGTGTAGACCTTACCATGAAATGCCGAATACAACAAGTGTAGACCTTACCATGAAATGCTGAATACAACAAGTGTAGTCTTTACCATGAAATGCTGAATACAACAAGTGTAGACCTTACCATGAAATGCTGAATACAACAAGTGTAGACCTTACCGTGAAATGCTGAATACAACAAGTGTAGACCTTACCGTGAAATGCTGAATACAACAAGTGTAGACGTTACCATGAAATACCGAATACAACAAGTGTAGACCTTACCATGAAATGCTGAATACAACAAGTGTAGACCTTACCGTGAAATGCTGAATACAACAAGTGTCGATCTTACCGTGAAATGCTGAATACAACAAGTGTCGATCTTACCGTGAAATGCTGAATACAACAAGTGTAGACCTTACCATGAAATACCGAATACAACAAGTGTAGACCTTACCATGAAATGCTGAATACAACAAGTGTCGATCTTACCATGAAATGCTGAATACAACAAGTGTCGATCTTACCGTGAAATGCTGAATACAACAAGTGTAGACCTTACCATGAAATGCTGAATACAAAAAGTGTCGATCTTACCATGAAATGCTGAATACAACAAGTGTAGACCTTACCATGAAATGCTGAATACAACAAGTGTCGATCTTACCGTGAAATGCTGAATACAACAAGTGTAGACCTTACCATGAAAGGCTGAATTCAACAAGTGTAGACCTTACCGTGAAATGCTGAATACAACAAGTGTAGACCTTACCATGAAATGCTGAATACAACAAGTGTAGACCTTACCCTGAAATACCGAATACAACAAGTGTAGACCTTACCATGAAATGCTGAATACAACAAGTGTCGATCTTACCGTGAAATGCTGAATACAACAAGTGTAGACCTTACCATGAAATGCTGAATACAACAAGTGTCGATCTTACCGTGAAATACCGAATACAACAAGTGTAGACCTTACCATGAAATGCTGAATACAACAAGTGTCGATCTTACCGTGAAATGCTGAATACAACAAGTGTAGACCTTACCATGAAATGCTGAATACAACAAGTGTCGATCTTACCGTGAAATACTGAATACAACAAGTGTAGACCTTACCATGAAATGCTGAATACAACAAGTGTAGACCTTACCGTGAAATACCGAATACAACAAGTGTAGACCTTACCATGAAATGCTGAATACAACAAGTGTCGATCTTACCGTGAAATGCTGAATACAACAAGTGTAGACCTTACCATGAAATGCTGAATACAACAAGTGTCGATCTTACCGTGAAATACCGAATACAACAAGTGTAGACCTTACCATGAAATGCTGAATACAACAAGTGTAGACCTTACCATGAAATGCTGAATACAACAAGTGTAGACCTTACCATGAAATGTTGAATACAACAAGTGTAGACCTTACCGTGAAATGCTGAATACAACAAGTGTAGACCTTACCGTGAAATGCTGAATACAACAAGTGTAGACCTTACCGTGAAATGCTGAATACAACAAGTGTAGACGTTACCATGAAATACCGAATACAACAAGTGTAGACCTTACCATGAAATGCTGAATACAACAAGTGTCGATCTTACCGTGAAATGCTGAATACAACAAGTGTCGATCTTACCGTGAAATGCTGAATACAACAAGTGTAGACCTTACCATGAAATGCTGAATACAACAAGTGTAGATCTTACCATGAAATACCGAATACAACTAGTGTCGATCTTACCATGAAATACCGAATACAACTAGTGTAGACCTTACCATGAAATGCTGAATACAACAAGTGTCAATCTTACCATGAAATGCTGAATACAACAAGTGTCGATCTTACCGTGAAATGCTGAATACAACAAGTGTAGACCTTACCATGAAATGCTGAATACAACAAGTGTCGATCTTACCGTGAAATACTGAATACAACAAGTGTAGACCTTACCATGAAATGCTGAATACAACAAGTGTCGATCTTACCGTGAAATGCTGAATACAACAAGTGTAGACCTTACCATGAAATGCTGAATACAACAAGTGTCGATCTTACCGTGAAATGCTGAATACAACAAGTGTCGATCTTACCGTGAAATGCTGAATACAACAAGTGTCGATCTTACCGTGAAATGCTGAATACAACAAGTGTAGACCTTACCATGAAATGCTGAATACAACAAGTGTAGATCTTACCGTGAAATGCTGAATACAACAAGTGTAGACCTTACCGTGAAATGCTGAATACAACAAGTGTAGACCTTACCGTGAAATGCTGAATACAACAAGTGTCGATCTTACCGTGAAATGCTGAATACAACAAGTGTCGATCTTACCGTGAAATGCTGAATACAACAAGTGTAGACCTTACCATGAAATGCTGAATACAACAAGTGTAGATCTTACCGTGAAATGCTGAATACAACAAGTGTAGACCTTACCGTGAAATGCTGAATACAACAAGTGTAGACCTTACCGTGAAATGCTGAATACAACAAGTGTAGACCTTACCATGAAATGCTGAATACAACAAGTGTAGACCTTACCATGAAATGCTGAATACAACAAGTGTAGACCTTACCATGAAATGCTGAATACAACAAGTGTAGACCTTACCATGAAATGCTGAATACAACAAGTGTAGATCTTACCATGAAATGCTGAATACAACAAGTGTCGATCTTACCGTGAAATGCTGAATACAACAAGTGTAGACCTTACCGTGAAATGCTGAATACAACAAGTGTAGACCTTACCATGAAATGCTGAATACAACAAGTGTAGACCTTACCATGAAATGCTGAATACAACAAGTGTAGACCTTACCATGAAATGCTGAATACAACAAGTGTAGACCTTACCGTGAAATGCTGAATACAACAAGTGTAGATCTTACCGTGAAATGCTGAATACAACAAGTGTAGACCTTACCGTGAAATGCTGAATACAACAAGTGTAGATCTTGCCGTGAAATGCTGAATACAACAAGTGTAGACCTTACCATGAAATGCTGAATACAACAAGTGTAGACCTTACCATGAAATGCTGAATACAACAAGTGTAGACCTTACCATGAAATGCTGAATACAACAAGTGTAGATCTTACCATGAAATGCTGAATCCCTTAACCAACAGTGCAGTTAATAAAGCTAACCAACAGCAATGAGAATAACAATAACGAGACTCTATACAGGGGGCACCGGTACTGAGTCAGTGTGTGGGGGCACCGGTACTGAGTCAGTGTGTGGGGGCACCGGTACTGAGTCAGTGTGTGGGGGCACCGGTACTGAGTCAGTGTGTGGGGGCACCGGTACTGAGTCAGTGTGTGGGGGCACCGGTACTGAGTCAGTGTGTGGGGGCACCGGTACTGAGTCAGTGTGTGGGGGCACCGGTACTGAGTCAGTGTGTGGGGGCACCGGTACTGAGTCAGTGTGTGGGGGCACCGGTACTGAGTCAGTGTGTTGGGGCACCGGTACTGAGTCAGTGTGTGGGGGCACCGGTACTGAGTCAGTGTGCGGGGGCACCGGTACCGAGTCAGTGTGTGGGGGCACCGGTACTGAGTCAGTGTGTGGGGGCACCGGTACTAAGTCAGTGTGCGGGGGCACCGGTACTGAGTCAGTGTGCGGGGGCACCGGTACTGAGTCAGTGTGCGGGGGCACCGGTACCGAGTCAGTGTGCGGGGGCACCGGTACTGAGTCAGTGTGCGGGGCACCGGTACAGAGTCAGTGTGCGGGGGCACCGGTACCGAGTCAGTGTGCGAGGGCACCGGTACCGAGTCAGTGTGCGGGGGCACCGGTACCGAGTCAGTGTGCGGGGGCACCGGTACAGAGTCAGTGTGCAGGGGCACCGGTACTGAGTCAGTGTGTGGGGGCACCGGTACAGAGTCAGTGTGTGGGGGCACCGGTACTGAGTCAGTGTGCGGGGGCACCGGTACAGAGTCAGTGTGTGGGGGCACCGGTACTGAGTCAGTGTGCGGGGGTACAGGTTAGTAGAGGTAATCTTTACATGTAGGTGGGGGAGAGGTAACAAACAAACAGCGAGTAGCAGCAGTGTACAAGAAGGAGGGGGGGGTCAGCAGTCTAATGGCTTGGGGGGGTAGAAGCTGTTGAGAAGCCTCTTGGTCCTAGACTTGGACTTAGACAATGACAGCCTAGGAACAGTGGGCTAACTACCTTGTTCAGGGGCAGAACAATAGATTTTTAAGTTGTCAGCTCGGGGATTCTATCTTGCAAACTTTTGGTTACTAGTCCAACGCACTAACTACTAGGCTACCTGATGCCCCATGTGTGTGTTTGGACCATGATAGTTCATTGCTGATGTGGACACCAAGGAACTTGAAACTCTCAACCCGCTCCACTCAGCCCCGTCGATGTTATTAATGGGGGCATGTTCTCCTTTTCCTGTCGTCCACGATCAGCTCCTTTGTCTTGCTTACATTGAGGGAGAGGTTGTTGTCCTAGCACCACACGGCCAGGTCTCTGACCTCGTCCCTATAGGCCGACTCATCGTTGTCGGTGATCAGGCATACCACTGTTGTGTCGTCAGCAAACTTAATGATGGTGTTGGAGTCGTGTTTGGCCATGCAGTCGTGGGTGAGCAGGGAGTACAGGAGGGGACTAAGTACACACACCTGAGGGGCCCCAGTGAATGCTGAGCTGTAGTCAATGAACAGCATTCTCACATAGGTGTTCCTTTTATCCAGGTGAGAAAGGGCAGTGTGGAATGCGATTGAGATTGCGTCATCTGTTGGGTCGAGCATGTGAATTGGCGTGGGTCTAGGGTGCCCTGGAGGATGCTGTTGATGTGAACCATGACCAGCCTTTCAAAGCACTTCATGGCTACCGACGTGAGTGCCACAGGGTGATAATGATTTAGGCAGGTAACCTTCGCTTCCTTGGGCACAGGGACTATGGTGGTCTGCTTGAAACATGTAGATATTACAGACTAAGTCAGGGAGAGGTTGAAAATGTCAGTGAAGACACTTGACAGTTGGTTCGCGGATGCTTTGAGTACACGTCCTGGCAATCTATCTGGCCCAGCGGCTTTGTGAATGTTGACCTGTTTAAAGGTTTTGTTCACATCGGCTACCAAGAGCAGTATCACACAGATATCCAGAACAGCTGGTGCTCTTGTGCATGCTTCAGTGTTGCTTGCCTCGAAGCGAGTATAAAAGTCATTTAGCTCATCTGGTAGGCTCGCATCACTAAGCATCTCGTGTTTGGATTTCCCATAATAGTTTTCAAGCCCTGCCACATCAGACGAGCGTCAGAGCCGGTGTAGTAGGAGTCAATCTTAGTCCTGTATTGACACTTTGCTTGTTTGATGGTTCGTCTGAGGGCATAGCAGGATTTCTTATAAGCATCCAGATTAGTCTCCTGCTCCTTGAAAGCGGCAGCTCTAGCCTTTAGCTCGATGCGGATGTTGCCTTTAATCCATTGCTTCTGGTTGGGATATGTACGTACCGTCACTGTGGGGACGACGTCATCGATGCACTTATTGATGAAGCCGATGACTGAGGTGGTGTACCCCCCAATGCCATTGGATGAATCCCGGAACATATTCCAGTCTGTGCTAACAAAACAGTTGCATCTGGGTCATCTGACCACTTCCATATTTAGCGAGTCACTGGTATTTCCTGCTTTAGTTTTTGGTTTTGTCAGGAGGATAGAATTATGGTCAGATTTGCCAAATGGAGGGTGGGGGAGAGCTTTGTATACATATCTATGTGTGGAGAAAAGGTGGTCTAGAGCTTTGTATGCATCTCTATGCATTCACCCTGTGACCCGGTCTGGGTGAAGAACCTGTCTGGGTGAAGAACCTGTCTGGGTGAAGAACCTGTCTGGGTGAAGAACCTGTCAGGGTGAAGGACCTGTCTGGGTGAAGGACCTGTCTGGGTGAAGAACCTGTCTGGGTGAGGGACCTGTCTGGGTGAAGGACCTGTCTGGGTGAAGAACCTGTCTGGGTGAAGGACCTGTCTGGGTGAAGAACCTGTCTGGGTGAAGGACCTGTCTGGGTGAAGAACCTGTCTGGGTGAAGAACCTGTCTGGGTGAAGGACCTGTCTGGGTGAAGGACCTGTCTGGGTGAAGGACCTGTCCGGGTGAAGAACCTGTCTGGGTGAAGAACCTGTATTATTACCATGGAGTTATATAGAGTAGTGTGCATGCATTGAGCCCTATTCACACTCAGCTAGATCGCAGAGGCAATTCGTCATCTTTTGGAGAGATGTGAGAGAGAGACCACAACTGAATAATGAAATCAGCAGATTTTGCGTTATGGTTTATTATCAAAAGGAAGCGGTGCTGTTGGATAATTTAAGATACTCTTTGAAGAGGTCGGGTTTCAGATGTTTTCAGAAGATGGGCAGGGACTCTGCTGTCCCAGCATCAGGGGGAAGATGGGCAGGGACTCTGCTGTCCTAGCATCAGGGGGAAGATGGGCAGGGACTCTGCTGTCCTAGCATCAGGGGGAAGATGGGCAGGGACTCTGCTGTCCTAGCATCAGGGGGAAGATGGGCAGGGACTCTGCTGTCCTAGCATCAGGGGGAAGATGGGCAGGGACTCTGCTGTCCTAGCATCAGGGGGAAGATGGGCAGGGACTCTGCTGTCCTAGCATCAGGGGGAAGATGGGCAGGGACTCTGCTGTCCTAGTATCAGGGGGAAGATGGGCAGGGACTCTGCTGTCCTAGCATCAGGGGGAAGATGGGCAGGGACTCTGCTGTCCTAGCATCAGGGGGAAGATGGGCAGGGACTCTGCTGTCCTAGCATCAGGGGGAAGATGGGCAGGGACTCTGCTGTCCTAGTATCAGGGGGAAGATGGGCAGGGACTCTGCTGTCCTAGCATCAGGGGGAAGATGGGCAGGGACTCTGCTGTCCTAGCATCAGGGGGAAGATGGGCAGGGACTCTGCTGTCCTAGCATCAGGGGGAAGATGGGCAGGGACTCTGCTGTCCTAGCTTCAGGGGGAAGATGGACAGGGACTCTGCTGTCCTAGCATCAGGGGGAAGATGGGCAGGGACTCTGCTGTCCTAGCTTCAGGCGGAAGCTGGTTCCACAATTGGGGTGCCAGGACTGAGATGAGATGAGCTGGGCCTGGCTGAGCGGGAGCTGCCCTCCTGTAGGCGT
>NC_034198.2:46097255-46139390 GCF_002021735.2 Oncorhynchus kisutch
CCTTTCACCGCAGATGGTCTGACAAACACCACCACCTTTCACCGCAGATGGTCGGACAAACACCTTTCACCGCAGATGGCCGGACAAACACTGCCACCTTTCACCGCAGATGGTCTGACAAACACTGCCACCTTTCACCGCAGATGGTCTGACAAACACTGCCACCTTTCACCGCAGATGGTCTGACAAACACCTTTCACTGCAGATGGTCTGACAAACAGCGCCACCTTTCACCGCAGATGGTCTGACAAACACCACCACCTTTCACCGCAGATGGTCAGACAAACACCTTTCACTGCAGATGGTCTGACAAACAGCGCCACCTTTCACCGCAGATGGTCTGACAAACAGCGCCACCTTTCACCGCAGATGGTCTGACGAACACCGCCACCTTTCACTGCAGATGGTCTGACAAACACCGCCACCTTTCACCGCAGATGGTCTGACAAACACCTTTCACCGCAGATGGCCGGACAAACACCGCCACCTTTCACCGCAGATGGTCTGACAAACACCTTTCACCGCAGATGGTCTGACAAACAGCGCCACCTTTCACTGCAGATGGTCTGACAAACACCTTTCACCGCAGATGGTCTGACAAACAGCGCCACCTTTCACCGCAGATGTTAATAAAACCCCAACTGATTGGTTCATTAACCCATGATCCAAACGACCCAACATGTTACTTCAATATAACCCATTGTGTGTTCTGTCCAATATTTTCCCAGCGCTGGGTTAACAAATAAATCAAACTGTGTATTCTGTTCTGTTCCATTCTGTTCTGTTCCATTCTGTTCTGTTCCATTCAGTTCTGTTCCATTCTGTTCTGTTCCATTCTGTTATGTTCCATTCTGTTCTGTTCCATTCTGTTCTGTTCCATTCTGTTCTGTTCCATTCTGTTCTGTTCCATTCTGTTCTGTTCTATTTTATTATGTGATATTTTAAAGCATCCCATCTGCCTGAGACCTAAACTACCATATTATTCAGTACTAGAGGTGGAACAACAGGTCCCGTAATGGTGTTGTGGAAAATATTGTTTCTCCTGATCTGCTAACCTATCCAGGTGTAGTCCTGCACTATGCAACTGTAGGCGTAAATAAACATGTACTATTTTCTATTTGTGCTTATTGATTAATTCCAATTAATCATTTTGGATAAAAAAAAGTCTCGTCAGAGTTTGAATATAAACCAACATTTTCATCCCAATCCCATTTTCTCACAAACAATATAAACACACAACGTTGCCTCTTCGTTTACCCTGGCCAGAAGGACAGTGCGCATGTAGGCTAGTCAGAGCAAGGTCCGGATTCTTTTGGCTTTTTGTTCTACCTGATAATTAATTGCACCCACCTGGTGTCCCAGGTCTAACTCAGTCCCTGATTATAGGGGAATCACCCACCTGGTGTCCCAGGTCTAAATCAGTCCCTGATTAGAGGGGAATCACCCACCTGGTGTCCCAGGTCTAACTCAGTCCCTGATTAGAGGGGAATCACCCACCTGGTGTCCCAGGTCTAACTCAGTCCCTGATTAGAGGGGAATCACCCACCTGGTGTCCCACTATGCAGCTACTGCTGTTAGTGGCCTACAGTTGATCAGACTAAATAATAGTCTACTTTCCAATACTACAGCAGTCAGATGTTTAGGCGGGGGTGATGTGTTATCAAGCTTGCTAAATAAGCACTGGAGTAAAGTGGAGCGCGAAACTATGTGCGTTGTGCCAATCTGCGCAATCTTGAGATTTTCTGTGTATCTGATTAGATAAAAAAAACGCCTGCAGCAGCAGTCTGATCTGAAGGACAGAGATATTGTGCTCTGTTGAAAAAAATCATGAGGCAAATCTTAAGAACAGCACTTTGTTTCTCTTTTTAACGCTTTTGATTTAACTAAATCAAATCTAAATCAAAGAATGGCTTGGTTTTATTTATGTTTGCATTCATTACAAATCACTTGTAATCACAACAGGATATCATATCAAAATGTATTATAATGCCTCTCACTAACTAGGTGGCATAGCAACATTCACTTCGTATCACCATTCTGCTGATTCAACAGATTTGACTGTCGTGCCTTCTAGGTGTATTCATTATGGATAACAGGTTCTGTCTCATAGTGTCAGGTAACAGGTTTTCATCCTGAGAAATGTATGTCCTTGTTGTGGCAGAGGGTGGGAGGGAGCGAGGGAGGGAGGAAGCGAGGGAGAAAGGGAGGGAGGGAGGGAGGGAGGGAGGGAGGGAGGAAGCGAGGGAGAAAGGGAGGGAGGGAGCGAGGGAGGGAGCGAGGGAGGGAGGGAGGAAGCGAGGGAGCGAGGGAGGGAAGAAGCGAGGGAGAAAGGGAGGGAGCGAGGGAGAAAGGGAGGGAGAGAGCGAGGGAGGGAGCGAGGGAGGGAGGAAGCGAGGGAGAAAGGGAGGGAGGGAGGGAGGGAGGGAGGGAGGGAGGGAGGGAGGGAGGGAGGGAGGGAGGAGGGAGGGAGGGAGGGAGGGAGGGAGGGAGGGAGGGAGGGAGGGAGGGAGGGAGGGAGCGAGGGAGAAAGGGAGGGAAGGAGGAGGGAGGGACGATCCAGACATGTTCATGGCCGATGTCTGTCATGTAGACATCTGTTACAGATCTTGTGTGTGTGTGTGTGTGTCCATGACCATGGCATGTTGGAACACGGAGGCCAGTGGTGCTGCTAATGATGAATGGAGAGGGTCTCTCTCTCTCTCTCTCTCTCTCTCTCTCTCTCTCTCTCTCTCTCTCCTCCAGTCTCTTTAATAAAACAGGTGAGAAATGGCTCTAACTCTGTCTTTATGTTTCTCTCTTTTCCCAAAATAACCCCCATCTCAGACATCTACAGTTACTGGCCCATCAATAACCCCCATCTACAGTTACTGGTCCATCAATAACCCTCATCTCAAACACCTACAGTTACTGGTCCATCAATAACCCTCATCTACAGTTACTGGTCCATCAATAACCCCCATCTACAGTTACTGGTCCATCAATAACCCTCATCTACAGTTACTGGTCCATCAATAACCCCTCATCTCAGACACCTACAGTTACTGGTCCATCAATAACCCCAACTACAGTTACTGGTCCATCAATAACCCTCATCTCAAAAACCTACAGTTACTGGTCCATCAATAACCCACATCTACAGTTACTGGTCCATCAATAACCCCCATCTCAGACACCTACAGTTACTGGTCCATCAATACCCCCATCTACAGTTACTGGTCCATCAATAACCCCCATCTACAGTTACTGGTCCATCAATAACCCCCCATCTACAGTTACTGGTCCATCAATAACCCCCATCTACAGTTACTGGTCCATCAATAACCCCCATCTACAGTTACTGGTCCATCAATAACCCACATCCTACAGTTACTGGTCCATCAATAACCCACATCTCAAACACCTACAGTTACTGGTCCATCAATAACCCCCCATCTACAGTTACTGGTCCATCAATAACCCCCATCTACAGTTACTGGTCCATCAATAACCAACACCTACAGTTACTGGTCCATCAATAACCCACATCTACAGTTACTGGTCCCATCAATAACCCCCATCTACAGTTACTGGTCCATCAATAACCCACATCTCAAACACCTACAGTTACTGGTCCATCAATAACCCCCCATCTACAGTTACTGGTCCATCAATAACCCCCATCTCAGACACCTACAGTTACTGGCCCATCAATAACCCCCATCTACAGTTACTGGTCCATCAATAACCCCCACCTACAGTTACTGGTCCATCAATAACCCTCATCTCAAACACCTACAGTTACTGGTCCATCAATAACCCACATCTACAGTTACTGGTCCATCAATAACCCTCATCTCAAACACCTACAGTTACTGGTCCATCAATAACCCACATCTACAGTTACTGGTCCATCAATAACCCCCATCTACAGTTACTGGTCCATCAATAACCCACATCTCAAACACCTACAGTTACTGGTCCATCAATAACCCCCATCTACAGTTACTGGTCCATCAATAACCCCCATCTCAGACACCTACAGTTACTGGCCCATCAATAACCCCCATCTACAGTTACTGGTCCATCAATAACCCCCACCTACAGTTACTGGTCCATCAATAACCCCCATCTACAGTTACTGGTCCATCAATAACCCCCATCTACAGTTACTGGTCCATCAATAACCCACATCTACAGTTACTGGTCCATCAATAACCCTCATCTCAAACACCTACAGTTACTGGTCCATCAATAACCCCCATCTACAGTTACTGGTCCATCAATAACCCACATCTCAAACACCTACAGTTACTGGTCCATCAATAACCCCCATCTACAGTTACTGGTCCATCAATAACCCCCATCTCAGACACCTACAGTTACTGGCCCATCAATAACCCCCATCTACAGTTACTGGTCCATCAATAACCCACATCTACAGTTACTGGTCCATCAATAACCCCCATCTACAGTTACTGGTCCATCAATAACCCCCACCTACAGTTACTGGTCCATCAATAACCCCCCACCTACAGTTACTGGTCCATCAATAACCCCCATCTACAGTTACTGGTCCATCAATAACCCACATCTACAGTTACTGGTCCATCAATAACCCCCATCTACAGTTACTGGTCCATCAATAACCCTCATCTCAAACACCTACAGTTACTGGTCCATCAATAACCCACATCTACAGTTACTGGTCCATCAATAACCCTCATCTCAAACACCTACAGTTACTGGTCCATCAATAACCCACATCTACAGTTACTGGTCCATCAATAACCCTCATCTCAAACACCTACAGTTACTGGTCCATCAATAACCCACATCTACAGTTACTGGTCCATCAATAACCCCCATCTACAGTTACTGGTCCATCAATAACCCACATCTACAGTTACTGGTCCATCAATAACCCTCATCTCAAACACCTACAGTTACTGGTCCATCAATAACCCACATCTACAGTTACTGGTCCATCAATAACCCTCATCTCAAACACCTACAGTTACTGGTCCATCAATAACCCACATCTACAGTTACTGGTCCATCAATAACCCTCATCTCAAACACCTACAGTTACTGGTCCATCAATAACCCACATCTACAGTTACTGGTCCATCAATAACCCCCATCTACAGTTACTGGTCCATCAATAACCCACATCTACAGTTACTGGTCCATCAATAACCCACATCTACAGTTACTGGTCCATCAATAACCCTCATCTCAAAACACCTACAGTTACTGGTCCATCAATAACCCCCATCTACAGTTACTGGTCCATCAATAACCCCCATCTCAGACATCTACAGTTACTGGTCCATCAATAACCCCCATCTACAGTTACTGGTCCATCAATAACCCCCATCTCAGACATCTACAGTTACTGGTCCATCAATAACCCCCATCTCAGACATCTACAGTTACTGGTCCATCAATAACCCCCATCTACAGTTACTGGTCCATCAATAACCCCCATCTCAGACACCTACAGTTACTGGTCCATCAATAACCCCAACTACAGTTACTGGTCCATCAATAACCCTCATCTCAAAAACCTACAGTTACTGGTCCATCAATAACCCACATCTACAGTTACTGGTCCATCAATAACCCCCATCTCAGACACCTACAGTTACTGGTCCATCAATAACCCCCATCTACAGTTACTGGTCCATCAATAACCCCCATCTACAGTTACTGGTCCATCAATAACCCCCATCTACAGTTACTGGTCCATCAATAACCCCCATCTACAGTTACTGGTCCATCAATAACCCCCATCTACAGTTACTGGTCCATCAATAACCCACATCTACAGTTACTGGTCCATCAATAACCCACATCTCAAACACCTACAGTTACTGGTCCATCAATAACCCCCATCTACAGTTACTGGTCCATCAATAACCCCCATCTACAGTTACTGGTCCATCAATAACCAACACCTACAGTTACTGGTCCATCAATAACCCACATCTACAGTTACTGGTCCATCAATAACCCCCATCTACAGTTACTGGTCCATCAATAACCCACATCTCAAACACCTACAGTTACTGGTCCATCAATAACCCCCATCTACAGTTACTGGTCCATCAATAACCCCCATCTCAGACACCTACAGTTACTGGCCCATCAATAACCCCCATCTACAGTTACTGGTCCATCAATAACCCCCACCTACAGTTACTGGTCCATCAATAACCCTCATCTCAAACACCTACAGTTACTGGTCCATCAATAACCCACATCTACAGTTACTGGTCCATCAATAACCCTCATCTCAAACACCTACAGTTACTGGTCCATCAATAACCCACATCTACAGTTACTGGTCCATCAATTACCCCCATCTACAGTTACTGGTCCATCAATAACCCACATCTCAAACACCTACAGTTACTGGTCCATCAATAACCCCCATCTACAGTTACTGGTCCATCAATAACCCCCATCTCAGACACCTACAGTTACTGGCCCATCAATAACCCCCATCTACAGTTACTGGTCCATCAATAACCCCCACCTACAGTTACTGGTCCATCAATAACCCCCATCTACAGTTACTGGTCCATCAATAACCCCCATCTACAGTTACTGGTCCATCAATAACCCACATCTACAGTTACTGGTCCATCAATAACCCTCATCTCAAACACCTACAGTTACTGGTCCATCAATAACCCCCATCTACAGTTACTGGTCCATCAATAACCCACATCTCAAACACCTACAGTTACTGGTCCATCAATAACCCCCATCTACAGTTACTGGTAAATCATTAACCCCCATCTCAGACACCTACAGTTACTGGCCCATCAATAACCCCCATCTACAGTTACTGGTCCATCAATAACCCACATCTACAGTTACTGGTCCATCAATAACCCCCATCTACAGTTACTGGTCCATCAATAACCCCCACCTACAGTTACTGGTCCATCAATAACCCCCACCTACAGTTACTGGTCCATCAATAACCCCCATCTACAGTTACTGGTCCATCAATAACCCACATCTACAGTTACTGGTCCATCAATAACCCACATCTACAGTTACTGGTCCATCAATAACCCTCATCTCAAACACCTACAGTTACTGGTCCATCAATAACCCACATCTACAGTTACTGGTCCATCAATAACCCTCATCTCAAACACCTACAGTTACTGGTCCATCAATAACCCACATCTACAGTTACTGGTCCATCAATAACCCTCATCTCAAACACCTACAGTTACTGGTCCATCAATAACCCACATCTACAGTTACTGGTCCATCAATAACCCCCATCTACAGTTACTGGTCCATCAATAACCCACATCTACAGTTACTGGTCCATCAATAACCCTCATCTCAAACACCTACAGTTACTGGTCCATCAATAACCCACATCTACAGTTACTGGTCCATCAATAACCCTCATCTCAAACACCTACAGTTACTGGTCCATCAATAATCCACATCTACAGTTACTGGTCCATCAATAACCCTCATCTCAAACACCTACAGTTACTGGTCCATCAATAACCCACATCTACAGTTACTGGTCCATCAATAACCCCCATCTACAGTTACTGGTCCATCAATAACCCACATCTACAGTTACTGGTCCATCAATAACCCACATCTACAGTTACTGGTCCATCAATAACCCTCATCTCAAACACCTACAGTTACTGGTCCATCAATAACCCCCATCTACAGTTACTGGTCCATCAATAACCCCCATCTCAGACATCTACAGTTACTGGTCCATCAATAACCCCCATCTACAGTTACTGGTCCATCAATAACCCCCATCTCAGACATCTACAGTTACTGGTCCATCAATAACCCCCATCTCAGACATCTACAGTTACTGGTCCATCAATAACCCCCCATCTACAGTTACTGGTCCATCAATAACCCCCATCTCAAACACCTACAGTTACTGGTCCATCCGATACCCTCATCTCAAACACCTACAGTTACTGGTCCATCAATAACCCTCATCTCAAACACCTACAGTTACTGGTCCATCAATAACCCCCATCTACAGTTACTGGTCCATCAATAACCCCCATCTCAAACACCTACAGTTACTGGTCCATCCGATACCCCCATCTACAGTTACTGGTCCATCAATAACCCCCATCTCAGACATCTACAGTTACTGGTCCATCAATAACCCCCATCTACAGTTACTGGTCCATCAATAACCCCCATCTCAAACACCTACAGTTACTGGTCCATCCGATACCCTCATCTCAAACACCTACAGTTACTGGTCCATCAATAACCCTCATCTCAAACACCTACAGTTACTGGTCCATCAATAACCCCCATCTACAGTTACTGGTCCATCAATAACCCCCATCTCAAACACCTACAGTTACTGGTCCATCCGATACCCCCATCTCAAACACCTACAGTTACTGGTCCATCCGATACCCCCACCTACAGTTACTGGTCCATCAATAACCCCCATCTACAGTTTCTGGTCCATCAATAACCCCCATCTCAAAAACCTACAGTTACTGGTCCATCCGATACCCTCATCTCAAACACCTACAGTTACTGGTCCATCCGATACCCTCATCTCAAACACCTACAGTTACTGGTCCATCAATAACCCTCATCTCAAACACCTACAGTTACTGGTCCATCAATAACCCCCATCTACAGTTACTGGTCCATCAATAACCCCATCTCAGACATCTACAGTTACTGGTCCATCAATAACCCCCATCTACAGTTACTGGTCCATCAATAACCCCCATCTCAGACACCTACAGTTACTGGTCCATCAATAACCCCAACTACAGTTACTGGTCCATCAATAACCCTCATCTCAAAAACCTACAGTTACTGGTCCATCAATAACCCACATCTACAGTTACTGGTCCATCAATAACCCCCATCTCAGACACCTACAGTTACTGGTCCATCAATAACCCCCATCTACAGTTACTGGTCCATCAATAACCCCCATCTACAGTTACTGGTCCATCAATAACCCCCATCTACAGTTACTGGTCCATCAATAACCCCCATCTACAGTTACTGGTCCATCAATAACCCCCATCTACAGTTACTGGTCCATCAATAACCCACATCTACAGTTACTGGTCCATCAATAACCCACATCTCAAACACCTACAGTTACTGGTCCATCAATAACCCCCATCTACAGTTACTGGTCCATCAATAACCCCCATCTACAGTTACTGGTCCATCAATAACCAACACCTACAGTTACTGGTCCATCAATAACCCACATCTACAGTTACTGGTCCATCAATAACCCCCATCTACAGTTACTGGTCCATCAATAACCCACATCTCAAACACCTACAGTTACTGGTCCATCAATAACCCCCATCTACAGTTACTGGTCCATCAATAACCCCCATCTCAGACACCTACAGTTACTGGCCCATCAATAACCCCCATCTACAGTTACTGGTCCATCAATAACCCCCACCTACAGTTACTGGTCCATCAATAACCCTCATCTCAAACACCTACAGTTACTGGTCCATCAATAACCCACATCTACAGTTACTGGTCCATCAATAACCCTCATCTCAAACACCTACAGTTACTGGTCCATCAATAACCCACATCTACAGTTACTGGTCCATCAATTACCCCCATCTACAGTTACTGGTCCATCAATAACCCACATCTCAAACACCTACAGTTACTGGTCCATCAATAACCCCCATCTACAGTTACTGGTCCATCAATAACCCCCATCTCAGACACCTACAGTTACTGGCCCATCAATAACCCCCATCTACAGTTACTGGTCCATCAATAACCCCCACCTACAGTTACTGGTCCATCAATAACCCCCATCTACAGTTACTGGTCCATCAATAACCCCCATCTACAGTTACTGGTCCATCAATAACCCACATCTACAGTTACTGGTCCATCAATAACCCTCATCTCAAACACCTACAGTTACTGGTCCATCAATAACCCCCATCTACAGTTACTGGTCCATCAATAACCCACATCTCAAACACCTACAGTTACTGGTCCATCAATAACCCCCATCTACAGTTACTGGTAAATCATTAACCCCCATCTCAGACACCTACAGTTACTGGCCCATCAATAACCCCCATCTACAGTTACTGGTCCATCAATAACCCACATCTACAGTTACTGGTCCATCAATAACCCCCATCTACAGTTACTGGTCCATCAATAACCCCCACCTACAGTTACTGGTCCATCAATAACCCCCACCTACAGTTACTGGTCCATCAATAACCCCCATCTACAGTTACTGGTCCATCAATAACCCACATCTACAGTTACTGGTCCATCAATAACCCACATCTACAGTTACTGGTCCATCAATAACCCTCATCTCAAACACCTACAGTTACTGGTCCATCAATAACCCACATCTACAGTTACTGGTCCATCAATAACCCTCATCTCAAACACCTACAGTTACTGGTCCATCAATAACCCACATCTACAGTTACTGGTCCATCAATAACCCTCATCTCAAACACCTACAGTTACTGGTCCATCAATAACCCACATCTACAGTTACTGGTCCATCAATAACCCCCATCTACAGTTACTGGTCCATCAATAACCCCAATCTACAGTTACTGGTCCATCAATAACCCTCATCTCAAACACCTACAGTTACTGGTCCATCAATAACCCACATCTACAGTTACTGGTCCATCAATAACCCTCATCTCAAACACCTACAGTTACTGGTCCATCAATAATCCACATCTACAGTTACTGGTCCATCAATAACCCTCATCTCAAACACCTACAGTTACTGGTCCATCAATAACCCACATCTACAGTTACTGGTCCATCAATAACCCCCATCTACAGTTACTGGTCCATCAATAACCCACATCTACAGTTACTGGTCCATCAATAACCCACATCTACAGTTACTGGTCCATCAATAACCCTCATCTCAAACACCTACAGTTACTGGTCCATCAATAACCCCCATCTACAGTTACTGGTCCATCAATAACCCCCATCTCAGACATCTACAGTTACTGGTCCATCAATAACCCCCATCTACAGTTACTGGTCCATCAATAACCCCCATCTCAGACATCTACAGTTACTGGTCCATCAATAACCCCCATCTCAGACATCTACAGTTACTGGTCCATCAATAACCCCCATCTACAGTTACTGGTCCATCAATAACCCCCATCTCAAACACCTACAGTTACTGGTCCATCCGATACCCTCATCTCAAACACCTACAGTTACTGGTCCATCAATAACCCTCATCTCAAACACCTACAGTTACTGGTCCATCAATAACCCCATCTACAGTTACTGGTCCATCAATAACCCCCATCTCAAACACCTACAGTTACTGGTCCATCCGATACCCCCATCTACAGTTACTGGTCCATCAATAACCCCCATCTCAGACATCTACAGTTACTGGTCCATCAATAACCCCCATCTACAGTTACTGGTCCATCAATAACCCCCATCTCAAACACCTACAGTTACTGGTCCATCCGATACCCTCATCTCAAACACCTACAGTTACTGGTCCATCAATAACCCTCATCTCAAACACCTACAGTTACTGGTCCATCAATAACCCCCATCTACAGTTACTGGTCCATCAATAACCCCCATCTCAAACACCTACAGTTACTGGTCCATCCGATACCCCCATCTCAAACACCTACAGTTACTGGTCCATCCGATACCCCCACCTACAGTTACTGGTCCATCAATAACCCCCATCTACAGTTTCTGGTCCATCAATAACCCCCATCTCAAAAACCTACAGTTACTGGTCCATCCGATACCCTCATCTCAAACACCTACAGTTACTGGTCCATCCGATACCCTCATCTCAAACACCTACAGTTACTGGTCCATCAATAACCCTCATCTCAAACACCTACAGTTACTGGTCCATCAATAACCCCCATCTACAGTTACTGGTCCATCAATAACCCCCATCTCAGACATCTACAGTTACTGGTCCATCAATAACCCCCATCTACAGTTACTGGTCCATCAATAACCCCCATCTCAGACACCTACAGTTACTGGTCCATCAATAACCCCAACTACAGTTACTGGTCCATCAATAACCCTCATCTCAAAAACCTACAGTTACTGGTCCATCAATAACCCACATCTACAGTTACTGGTCCATCAATAACCCCCATCTCAGACACCTACAGTTACTGGTCCATCAATAACCCCCATCTACAGTTACTGGTCCATCAATAACCCCCATCTACAGTTACTGGTCCATCAATAACCCCCATCTACAGTTACTGGTCCATCAATAACCCCCATCTACAGTTACTGGTCCATCAATAACCCCCATCTACAGTTACTGGTCCATCAATAACCCACATCTACAGTTACTGGTCCATCAATAACCCACATCTCAAACACCTACAGTTACTGGTCCATCAATAACCCCCATCTACAGTTACTGGTCCATCAATAACCCCCATCTACAGTTACTGGTCCATCAATAACCAACACCTACAGTTACTGGTCCATCAATAACCCACATCTACAGTTACTGGTCCATCAATAACCCCCATCTACAGTTACTGGTCCATCAATAACCCACATCTCAAACACCTACAGTTACTGGTCCATCAATAACCCCCATCTACAGTTACTGGTCCATCAATAACCCCCATCTCAGACACCTACAGTTACTGGCCCATCAATAACCCCCATCTACAGTTACTGGTCCATCAATAACCCCCACCTACAGTTACTGGTCCATCAATAACCCTCATCTCAAACACCTACAGTTACTGGTCCATCAATAACCCACATCTACAGTTACTGGTCCATCAATAACCCTCATCTCAAACACCTACAGTTACTGGTCCATCAATAACCCACATCTACAGTTACTGGTCCATCAATTACCCCCATCTACAGTTACTGGTCCATCAATAACCCACATCTCAAACACCTACAGTTACTGGTCCATCAATAACCCCCATCTACAGTTACTGGTCCATCAATAACCCCCATCTCAGACACCTACAGTTACTGGCCCATCAATAACCCCCATCTACAGTTACTGGTCCATCAATAACCCCCACCTACAGTTACTGGTCCATCAATAACCCCCATCTACAGTTACTGGTCCATCAATAACCCCCATCTACAGTTACTGGTCCATCAATAACCCACATCTACAGTTACTGGTCCATCAATAACCCTCATCTCAAACACCTACAGTTACTGGTCCATCAATAACCCCCATCTACAGTTACTGGTCCATCAATAACCCACATCTCAAACACCTACAGTTACTGGTCCATCAATAACCCCCATCTACAGTTACTGGTAAATCATTAACCCCCATCTCAGACACCTACAGTTACTGGCCCATCAATAACCCCCATCTACAGTTACTGGTCCATCAATAACCCACATCTACAGTTACTGGTCCATCAATAACCCCCATCTACAGTTACTGGTCCATCAATAACCCCCACCTACAGTTACTGGTCCATCAATAACCCCCACCTACAGTTACTGGTCCATCAATAACCCCCATCTACAGTTACTGGTCCATCAATAACCCACATCTACAGTTACTGGTCCATCAATAACCCACATCTACAGTTACTGGTCCATCAATAACCCTCATCTCAAACACCTACAGTTACTGGTCCATCAATAACCCACATCTACAGTTACTGGTCCATCAATAACCCTCATCTCAAACACCTACAGTTACTGGTCCATCAATAACCCACATCTACAGTTACTGGTCCATCAATAACCCTCATCTCAAACACCTACAGTTACTGGTCCATCAATAACCCACATCTACAGTTACTGGTCCATCAATAACCCCCATCTACAGTTACTGGTCCATCAATAACCCACATCTACAGTTACTGGTCCATCAATAACCCTCATCTCAAACACCTACAGTTACTGGTCCATCAATAACCCACATCTACAGTTACTGGTCCATCAATAACCCTCATCTCAAACACCTACAGTTACTGGTCCATCAATAACCCACATCTACAGTTACTGGTCCATCAATAACCCTCATCTCAAACACCTACAGTTACTGGTCCATCAATAACCCACATCTACAGTTACTGGTCCATCAATAACCCCCATCTACAGTTACTGGTCCATCAATAACCCACATCTACAGTTACTGGTCCATCAATAACCCACATCTACAGTTACTGGTCCATCAATAACCCTCATCTCAAACACCTACAGTTACTGGTCCATCAATAACCCCCATCTACAGTTACTGGTCCATCAATAACCCCCATCTCAGACATCTACAGTTACTGGTCCATCAATAACCCCCATCTACAGTTACTGGTCCATCAATAACCCCCATCTCAGACATCTACAGTTACTGGTCCATCAATAACCCCCATCTCAGACATCTACAGTTACTGGTCCATCAATAACCCCCATCTACAGTTACTGGTCCATCAATAACCCCCATCTCAAACACCTACAGTTACTGGTCCATCCGATACCCTCATCTCAAACACCTACAGTTACTGGTCCATCAATAACCCTCATCTCAAACACCTACAGTTACTGGTCCATCAATAACCCCCCATCTACAGTTACTGGTCCATCAATAACCCCCATCTCAAACACCTACAGTTACTGGTCCATCCGATACCCCCCATCTACAGTTACTGGTCCATCAATAACCCCCATCTCAGACATCTACAGTTACTGGTCCATCAATAACCCCCATCTACAGTTACTGGTCCATCAATAACCCCCATCTCAAACACCTACAGTTACTGGTCCATCCGATACCCTCATCTCAAACACCTACAGTTACTGGTCCATCAATAACCCTCATCTCAAACACCTACAGTTACTGGTCCATCAATAACCCCCATCTACAGTTACTGGTCCATCAATAACCCCCATCTCAAACACCTACAGTTACTGGTCCATCCGATACCCCCCATCTCAAACACCTACAGTTACTGGTCCATCCGATACCCCCACCTACAGTTACTGGTCCATCAATAACCCCCATCTACAGTTTCTGGTCCATCAATAACCCCCATCTCAAAAACCTACAGTTACTGGTCCATCCGATACCCTCATCTCAAACACCTACAGTTACTGGTCCATCCGATACCCTCATCTCAAACACCTACAGTTACTGGTCCATCAATAACCCTCATCTCAAACACCTACAGTTACTGGTCCATCAATAACCCCCATCTACAGTTACTGGTCCATCAATAACCCCCATCTCAAACACCTACAGTTACTGGTCCATCCGATACCCCCCATCTCAAACACCTACAGTTACTGGTCCATCCGATACCCCCACCTACAGTTACTGGTCCATCAATAACCCCCATCTACAGTTACTGGTCCATCAATAACCCCCATCTCAAACACCTACAGTTACTGGTCCATCCGATACCCTCATCTCAAACACCTACAGTTACTGGTCCATCAATAACCCCCATCTCAAACACCTACAGTTACTGGTCCATCCGATACCCTCATCTCAAACACCTACAGTTACTGGTCCATCCGATACCTTCATCTCAAACACCTACAGTTACTGGTCCATCAATAACCCCCATCTCAAACACCTACAGTTACTGGTCCATCCGATACCCTCATCTCAAACACCTACAGTTACTGGTCCATCAATAACCCCCATCTCAAACACCTACAGTTACTGGTCCATCCGATACCCTCATCTCAAACACCTACAGTTACTGGTCCATCCGATACCCTCATCTCAAACACCTACAGTTACTGGTCCATCCGATACCCTCATCTCAAACACCTACAGTTACTGGTCCATCAATAACCCTCATCTCAAACACCTACAGTTACTGGTCCATCCGATACCCTCATCTCAAAAACCTACAGTTACTGGTCCATCAATAACCCCCATCTCAAACACCTACAGTTACTGGTCCATCCGATACCCCCATCTCAAACACCTACAGTTACTGGTCCATCCGATACCCTCATCTCAAACACCTACAGTTACTGGTCCATCAATAACCCCCATCTACAGTTACTGGTCCATCCGATACCCCCATCTCAAACACCTACAGTTACTGGTCCATCCGATACCCTCATCTCAAACACCTACAGTTACTGGTCCATCAATAACCCCATCTACAGTTACTGGTCCATCAATAACCCCATCTACAGTTACTGGTCCATCCGATACCCTCATCTACAGTTACTGGTCCATCCGATACCCTCATCTACAGTTACTGGTCCATCCGATACCCTCATCTACAGTTACTGGTCCATCCGATACCCTCATCTACAGTTACTGGTCCATCCGATACCCCCATCTCAAACATCTACAGTTACTGGTCCATCAATAACCCCCACCTACAGTTACTGGTCCATCCGATACCCCCACCTACAGTTACTGGTCCATCAATAACCCCCACCTACAGTTACTGGTCCATCCGATACCCCCATCTCAAACACCTACAGTTACTGGTCCATCCGATACCCCCACCTACAGTTACTGGTCCATCAATAACCCCACCTACAGTTACTGGTCCATCCGATACCCCCATCTCAAACACCTACAGTTACTGGTCCATCAATAACCCTCATCTCAAACACCTACAGTTACTGGTCCATCCGATACCCTCATCTCAAACACCTACAGTTACTGGTCCATCAATAACCCCCATCTCAAACACCTACAGTTACTGGTCCATCCGATACCCCCATCTCAAACACCTACAGTTACTGGTCCATCCGATACCCTCATCTCAAACACCTACAGTTACTGGTCCATCAATAACCCCCATCTACAGTTACTGGTCCATCCGATACCCCCATCTCAAACACCTACAGTTACTGGTCCATCCGATACCCTCATCTCAAACACCTACAGTTACTGGTCCATCAATAACCCCCATCTACAGTTACTGGTCCATCAATAACCCCCATCTACAGTTACTGGTCCATCCGATACCCTCATCTACAGTTACTGGTCCATCCGATACCCTCATCTACAGTTACTGGTCCATCCGATACCCTCATCTACAGTTACTGGTCCATCCGATACCCTCATCTACAGTTACTGGTCCATCCGATACCCCCATCTTAAACATCTACAGTTACTGGTCCATCAATAACCCCCACCTACAGTTACTGGTCCATCCGATACCCCCACCTACAGTTACTGGTCCATCAATAACCCCCACCTACAGTTACTGGTCCATCCGATACCCCCATCTCAAACACCTACAGTTACTGGTCCATCCGATACCCCCACCTACAGTTACTGGTCCATCAATAACCCCCACCTACAGTTACTGGTCCATCCGATACCCCCATCTCAAACACCTACAGTTACTGGTCCATCCGATACCCCCATCTACAGTTTACTGGTCCATCCGATACCCCCATCTACAGTTACTGGTCCATCCGATACCCCCACCTACAGTTACTGGTCCATCAATAACCCCCACCTACAGTTACTGGTCCATCCGATACCCCCATCTCAAACACCTACAGTTACTGGACCATCCGATACCCCCATCTACAGTTACTGGTCCATCAATAACCCTCATCTCAAACATCTACAGTTACTGGTCCATCCGATACCCCCATCTCAAACACCTACAGTTACTGGTCCATCCGATACCCCCATCTACAGTTACTGGTCCATCAATAACCCTCATCTCAAACATCTACAGTTACCGGTCCATCCGATACCCCCATCTCAAACACCTACAGTTACTGGTCCATCCGATACCCCCACCTACAGTTACTGGTCATCAATAACCCCATCTACAGTTACTGGTCCATCAATAACCCCCACCTACAGTTACTGGTCCATCAATAACCCCCACCTACAGTTACTGGTCCATCCGATACCCCATCTCAACACCTACAGTTACTGGTCCATCCGATACCCCCATCTACAGTTACTGGTCCATCAATAACCCTCATCTCAAGCATCTACAGTTACTGGTCCATCCGATACCCCCCATCTCAAACACCTACAGTTACTGGTCCATCCGATACCCCCATCTACAGTTACTGGTCCATCAATAACCCTCATCTCAAACATCTACAGTTACTGGTCCATCCGATACCCCCATCTCAAACACCTACAGTTACTGGTCCATCCGATACCCCCATCTACAGTTACTGGGTCCATCAATAACCTCATCTCAAACATCTACAGTTACTGGTCCATCCGATACCCCCATCTCAAACACCTACAGTTACTGGTCCATCCGATAACCCCCATCTACAGTTACTGGTCCATCCGATACCCCCATCTCAAACACCTACAGTTACTGGTCCATCCGATACCCCCACCTACAGTTACTGGTCCATCAATAACCCCCCCTACAGTTACTGGTCCATCCGATACCCCCATCTCAACACCTACAGTTACTGTCCATCAATAACCCTCATCTCAAAACACCTTCAGTTACTGTCCATCCGATACCCTCATCTCAAACACCTACAGTTACTGGTCCATCAATAACCCCCATCTCAAACACCTACAGTTACTGGTCCATCCGATACCCCATCTCAAACACCTACAGTTACTGGTCCATCCGATACCCTCATCTCAAACACCTACAGTTACTGGTCATCAATAACCCCCATCTCAAACACCTACAGTTACTGGTCCATCCGATACCCCCATCTCAAACACCTACAGTTACTGGTCCATCCGATACCCCCACCTACAGTTACTGGTCCATCAATAACCCTCATCTCAAACACCTACAGTTACTGGTCCATCCGATACCCTCATCTCAAACACCTAGAGTTACTGGTCCATCAATAACCCCCATCTCAAACACCTACAGTTACTGGTCCATCCGATACCCCCCATCTCAAACACCTACAGTTACTGGTCCATCCGATACCCCACCTACAGTTACTGGTCCATCCGATACCCCATCTACAGTTACTGGTCCATCAATAACCCCATCTCAAACACCTACAGTTTACTGGTCCATCCGATAAACCCCATCTACAGTTACTGGTCATCAATAACCCCATCTCAAACACCTACATTACTGGTCCATCCGATACCCCCACCGTACAGTTACTGGTCCATCAATAAACCCCCATCTCAAACACCTACAGTTACTGGTCCATCCGATACCCCACCTACAGTTACTGGTCCATCAATAACCCCCATCTCAAACACCTACAGTTACTGGTCCATCCGATACCCCCATCTACAGTTACTGGTCCATCCGATACCCCCATCTCAAACACCTACAGTTACTGGTCATCCGATACCCCCCACCTACAGTTACTGGTCCATCCGATACCCCCATCTACAGTTACTGGTCCATCAATAACCCCCATCTCAAACACCTACAGTTACTGGTCCATCCGATACCCCCATCTACAGTTACTGGTCCATCAATAACCCCATCTCAAACACCTACAGTTACTGGTCCATCCGATACCCCCACCCTACAGTTACTGGTCCATCAATAACCCCCATCTCAAACACCTACAGTTACTGGTCCATCCGATACCCCCACCTACAGTTTACTGGTCCATCAATAACCCCCATCTCAAACACCTACAGTTACTGGTCCATCCGATCCCCCCATCTACAGTTACTGGTCCATCCGATACCCCCATCTACAGTTACTGGTCCATCCGATACCCCCTTCTACAGTTACTGGTCCATCCGATACCCCCCATCTCAAACACCTACAGTTACTGGTCCATCAATAACCCCCATCTCAAACACCTACAGTTACTGGTCCATCCGATACCCCCCATCTACAGTTACTGGTCCATCAATAACCCCCATCTCAAACCACCTACAGTTACTGGTCCATCCGATACCCCCACCGTACAGTTACTGGTCCATCAATAACCCCCATCTCAAACACCTACAGTTACTTGGTCCATCCGATACCCCCACCTACAGTTACTGGTCCATCAATAACCCCCATCTCAACACCTACAGTTACTGGTCCATCCGATACCCCCATCTACAGTACTGGTCCATCCGATACCCCATCTACAGTTACTGGTCCATCCGATACCCCCCATCTACAGTTACTGGTCCATCCGATACCCCCATCTACAGTTACTGGTCCATCCGATACCCCCATCTACAGTTACTGGTCCATCCGATACCCCCATCTACAGTTACTGGTCCATCCGATAACCCCCATCTACAGTTACTGGTCCATCAATAAGCCCACCCATCTCAAACACCGACAGTTACTGGTCCATCCGATACCCCCCACCTACAGTTACTGGTCCATCAATAACCCCCATCTCAAACACCTACAGTTACTGGTCCATCCGATACCCCCACCTCAGTTACTGGTCCATCAATAACCCCCATCTCAACACCTACAGTTACTGGTCCATCCGATACCCCATCTACAGTTACTGGTCCATCCGATACCCCCATCTACAGTTACTGGTCCATCCGATACCCCCATCTACAGTTACTGGTCCATCCGATACCCCCAGCTACCAGTTTACTGGTCCATCCGATACCCCCTCTACAGTTACTGGTCCTCCGATACCCCCATCTACAGTTACTGGTCCATCCGATACCCCCATCTACAGTTACTGGTCCATCAATAACCCCCATCTCAAACACCTACGTTACTGGTCCATCCGATACCCCCACCTACAGTTACTGGTCCATCAATAACCCCCATCTCAAACACCTACAGTTACTGGTCCTCCGATACCCCCACCTACAGTACTGGTCCATCAATAACCCCCATCTCAAACAACTACAGTTACCTGGTCCTCCTATACCCCGCATCTACAGTTACTCGAGTCAATCCTACCCCCATCTACAGTTACTGGTCCATCCGATACCCCCATCTACAGTTACTGGTCCCATCCGATACCCCCATCTACAGTTACTGGTCCATCCGATACCCCATCTACAGTTACTGGTCCATCCGATACCCCCATCTACAGTTACTGGTCCATCCGATACCCCCATCTACAGTTACTGGTCCATCCGATACCCCCCATCTACAGTTACTGGTCCATCCGATACCCCCATCTACAGTACTGGTCCATCCGATACCCCCATCTACAGTTACTGGGTCCATCCGATACCCCCCTCTACATTACTGGTCCATCCGATACCCCCATCTACAGTTACTGGGCCATCCGATACCCCCATCTACAGTTACTGGTCCATCCCGATACCCCCACCTACAGTTACTGGTCCATCAATAACCCTCATCTCAAACACCTACAGTTACTGGTCCATCCGATACCCCCCACTACAGTTACTGGTCAATCAATAACCCTCATCTCAAACACATACAGTTACTGGTCCATCCGATCCCCCCACCTACAGTTACTGGTCCATCAATAACCCCCCACCTACAATTACTGGTCCATCATAAACCCCAGCTACAGTTACTGGTCCATCAATAACCCCCATCTACAGTTACTGGTCCATCAATAACCCCCCCATCTACAGTTAACTGGTCCATCAATAACCCTCATCTCAAACCCTACAGTTACTGGTCCATCCGATACCCCCCATCTCAACACCTACAGTTACTGGTCCATCCGATACCCCCATCTCAAACACCTACAGTTACTGTCATCGATACCCCCATCTCAAACACCTACATTACTGGTCCATCCGATACCCCCACCTACAGTTTACTGGTCCATCTGATACCCTCATCTACAGTTACTGGTCCATCCGATACCCCCACCTACAGTTACTGGTCCATCCGATACCCCCATCTCAAACACCTACAGTTACTGGTCCATCCGATACCCCCACCTACAGTTACTGGTCCCATCCGATACCCCCATCTACAGTTACTGGTCCATCCGATACCCCCACATCTACAGTTACTGGGTCCATCCGATACCCCCATCTACAGTTACTGGTCCATCCGATACCCCCATCTACAGTTACTGGTCCATCCGATACCCCCATCTACAGTTACTGGTCCATCCGATACCCCCACCTACAGTTACTGGTCCATCCGAACCCCCATCTCTACAGTTACTGGTCCATCATAACCCCCATCTACAGTTACTGGTCCATCCGATACCCCCATCTACAGTTACTGGTCCATCCGATACCCCCACCTACAGTTACTTGTCCATCCGATACCCCCATCTACAGTTACTGTCCATCCTATACCCCCCACCTACAGTTACTGGTCATCCGATACCCCCACCTACAGTTACTGGTCCATCCGATACCCCCATCTACAGTTACTGGTCCATCCGATACCCTCATCTACAGTTACTGGTCCATCCGATAACCCCCCCATCTACAGTTACATGGTCATCTGATACCCCCAATCTACAGTTACTGGTCCACTCGATACCCCCAATCTACAGTTCCTGGTCCATCCGATACCCCCACCTACAGTTACTGGTCCATCCGATACCCCCATCTACAGTTACTGGTCCATCCGATACCCCCATCTACAGTTACTGTCCATCCGACTACCCCCCATCTACAGTTACTGGTCCATCGATACCCCCCATCTACAGTTACTGGTCCATCCAGATACCCCCCATCTACAGTTACTGGTCCATCCGATACCCCCATCTACAGTTACTGGTCCATCAATAACCCCATCTACAGTTATTGGTCCATCCGATACCCCCATCTACAGTTACTGGTCCATCAATAACCCCCATCTACAGTTACTGTCCATCCGATACCCCCATCTACAGTTACTGGTCCATCAATAACCCCCATCTACAGTTACTGGTCCATCCGATACCCCATCTACAGTTACTGGTCCATCCGCTACCCCCACCTACAGTACTGGTCCATCGATACCCCCATCTCAAACACCTACAGTTACTGGTCCATCCGATACCCCCCCTACAGTTACTGGTCCATCGATACCCCCATCTCAAACACCTACAGTTAATGTCCATCCGATACCCCACCTACAGTTACTGGTCCATCAATAACCCCCCATCTCAAACACCTACAGTACTGGTCCATCCGATACCCCCACTACAGTTACTGGTCCATCAAACCCCCATCTCAAACACCTACAGTTACTGGTCCATCCGATACCCCCATCTACAGTTACTGGTCCATCCGATACCCCCATCTACAGTTACTGGTCCAATCCGATACCCCCATCTACAGTTACTGGTCCATCCGATACCCCCATCTCAACACCTACAGTTACTGGTCCATCAATAACCCCATCTCAAACACCTACAGTTACTGGTCCATCCGATACCCCCATCTACAGTTACTGGTCCATCAATAACCCCCATCTACATTACTGGTCCATCCGATACCCCCATCTACAGTTACTGGTCCATCCGATACCCCATCTACAGTTACTGGTCCATCCGATACCCCCATCTACAGTTACTGGTCCATCCGATACCCCATCTACAGTTACTGGTCATCCGATACCCCCATCTACAGTTACTGGTCCATCCGATACCCCCATCTAAAGTTACTGGTCCATCAATAACCCCCATCTCAAACACCTACAGTTACTGGTCCATCCGATACCCCCACCTACAGTTACTGGTCCATCAATAACCCCCATCTCAAACACCTACAGTTACTGGTCCATCCGATACCCCCACCTACAGTTACTGGTCCATCAATAACCCCCATCTCAAACACCTACAGTTACTGGTCCATCCGATACCCCCATCTACAGTTAACTGGTCCATCCGATACCCCCATCTACAGTTACTGGTCCATCCGATACCCCCCATCTACAGTTACTGGTCCATCCGATACCCCCATCTACAGTACTGGTCCATCCGATACCCCCAATCTACAGTTACTGGTCCATCCGATACCCCCATCTACAGTTACTGGTCCATCCGATACCCCCATCTACAGTTACTGGTCCATCCAATAACCCCCATCTCAACACCTACAGTTACTGGTCCATCCGATACCCCACCTACAGTTACTGGTCCATCAATAACCCCCATCTCAAACACCTACAGTTACTGGTCCATCCGATACCCCCACCTACAGTTACTGGTCCATCAATAACCCCCATCTCAAACAACTACAGTTACTGGTCCATCCGATACCCCCATCTACAGTTACTGGTCCATCCGATACCCCCATCTACAGTTACTGGTCCATCCGATACCCCCATCTACAGTTAACTGGTCCATCCGATACCCCCATCTACAGTTACTGGTCCATCCGATACCCCCATCTACAGTTACTGGTCCATCCGATACCCCCATCTACAGTTACTGGTCCATCCGATACCCCCATCTTACGAGTTACTGGTCCATCCGATACCCATCTACAGTTACTGGTCCATCCGATACCCCATCTACAGTTACTGGTCCTCCGATACCCCCATCTACAGTTACTGGTCCATCCGATACCCCCATCTACAGTTACTGGTCCATCCGATACCCCCCATCTACAGTTACTGGTCCATCCGATACCCAATACCGCCCATCTACAGTTACTGGTCCATCCGATACCCCACCTACAGTTACTGGGTCCATCAATAACCCTCATCTCAAACACCTACAGTTACTGGTCCATCCGATACCCCCACCTACAGTTACTGGTCCATCAATAACCCTCATCTCAAACACATACAGTTACTGGTCCATCCGATACCCCCACCTACAGTTACTGGTCCATCAATAACCCCTCACCTACAGTTACTGGTCCATCAATAACCCCATCTACAGTTACTGGTCCATCAATAACCCCCATCTACAGTTACTGGTCCATCAATAACCCCCATCTACAGTTACTGGTCCATCAATAACCCTCATCTCAAACCACCTCAGTTACTGGTCCATCCGATACCCCATCTCAAACCCTACAGTTACTGGTCATCCGATACCCCCATCTCAAACACCTACCGTTACTGGTCCATCCGATACCCCCATCTCAAACACCTACAGTTACTGGTCCATCCGATACCCCCCACCTACAGTTACTGGTCCATCTGATACCCTCATCTACAGTTACTGGTCCATCCGATATACCCCCACCTACAGTTACTGGTCCATCCGATACCCCCCTCTCAACACCTACAGTTACTGGTCCATCCGATACCCCCACCTACAGTTACTGGTCCATACCGATACCCCCCATCTACAGTTACTGTCCATCCGATACCCCCATCTACAGTTACTGGTCCATCCGATACCCCCATCTACAGTTACTGGTCCATCCGATACCCCCATCTACAGTTACTGGTCCATCCGATACCCCCATCTACAGTTACTGGTCCATCCGATACCCCCACCTACAGTTACTGGTCCATCCGATACCCCCCATCTACAGTTACTGGTCCATCAATAAACCCCCATCTACAGTTACTGGTCCATCCGATACCCCCATCTACAGTTACTGGTCCATCCGATACCCCCACCTACAGTTACTGGTCCATCCGATACCCCCATCTACAGTTACTGGTCCATCCGATACCCCCACCTACAGTTACTGGTCCATCCGATACCCCCACCTACAGTTACTGGTCCATCCGATACCCCCATCTACAGTTACTGGTCCATCCGATACCCTCATCTACAGTTACTGGTCCATCCGATACCCCCATCTACAGTTACTGGTCCATCTGATACCCCCATCTACAGTTACTGGTCCATCCGATACCCCCATCTACAGTTACTGGTCCATCCGATACCCCCACCTACAGTTACTGGTCCATCCGATACCCCCATCTACAGTTACTGGTCCATCCGATACCCCCATCTACAGTTACTGGTCCATCCGATACCCCCATCTACAGTTACTGGTCCATCCGATACCCCCATCTACAGTTACTGGTCCATCCGATACCCCCATCTACAGTTACTGGTCCATCCGATACCCCCATCTACAGTTACTGGTCCATCAATACCCCCATCTACAGTTACTGGTCCATCCGATACCCCCATCTACAGTTACTGGTCCATCAATAACCCCCATCTACAGTTACTGGTCCATCCGATACCCCCATCTACAGTTACTGGTCCATCAATAACCCCCATCTACAGTTACTGGTCCATCCGATACCCCATCTACAGTTACTGGTCCATCCGATACCCCCACCTACAGTTACTGGTCCATCCGATACCCCCATCTCAAACACCTACAGTTACTGGTCCATCCGATACCCCCACCTACAGTTACTGGTCCATCCGATACCCCCCATCTCAAACACCTACAGTTACTGGTCCATCGATACCCCCATCTACAGTTACTGGTCCATCCGATACCCCCATCTACAGTTACTGGTCCATCCGATACCCCCATCTACAGTTACTGGTCCATCCGATACCCCCATCTACAGTTACTGGTCCATCCGATACCCCCATCTACAGTTACTGGTCCATCCGATACCCCCACCTACAGTTACTGGTCCATCCGATACCCTCATCTACAGTTACTGGTCCATCCGATACCCCCACCTACAGTTACTGGTCCATCCGATACCCCATCTACAGTTACTGGTCCATCCGATACCCCCACCTACAGTTACTGGTCCATCAATAACCCCCATCTACAGTTACTGGTCCATCAATAACCCCCATCTCAAACACCTACAGTTACTGGTCCATCCGATACCCCCATCTACAGTTACTGGTCCATCCGATACTCCCACCTACAGTTACTGGTCCATCAATAACCCCCACCTACAGTTACTGGTCCATCCGATACCCCCATCTACAGTTACTGGTCCATCCGATACCCCCACCTACAGTTACTGGTCCATCAAATAACCCCCATCTACAGTTACTGGTCCATCAATAACCCCCATCTACAGTTACTGGTCCATCCGATACCCCCACCTACAGTTACTGGTCCATCAATAACCCCCCACCTACAGTTACTGGTCCATCCGATAGCCCCATCTACAGTTACTGGTCCATCCGATACCCCCACCTACAGTTACTGGTCCATCCGATACCCCCATCTACAGTTACTGGTCCATCCGATACCCCCACCTACAGTTACTGGTCCATCCGATACCCCACCCCCCAACCTACAGTTACTGGTCCATCCGATACCCCCATCCTACAGTTACTGGTCCATCCGATACCCCCATCTACAGTTACTGGTCCATCCGATACCCCCATCTACAGTTACTGGTCCATCCGATACCCCCATCTACAGTTACTGGTCCATCCGATACCCCCATCTACAGTTACTGGTCCATCCGATACCCCCATCTACAGTTACTGGTCCATCCGATACCCCATCTACAGTTACTGGTCCATCCGATACCCCCATCTACAGTTACTGGTCCATCCGATACCCCCACCTACAGTTACTGGTCCATCCGATACCCCCATCTACAGTTACTGGTCCATCCGATACCCCCATCTCAAACACCTACAGTTACTGGTCCATCCGATACCCCCATCTACAGTTACTGGTCCATCCGATACCCCCATCTACAGTTACTGGTCCATCCGATACCCCCATCTACAGTTACTGGTCCATCCGATACCCCCATCTACAGTTACTGGTCCATCCGATACCCCCATCTACAGTTACTGGTCCATCCGATACCCCCACCTACAGTTACTGGTCCATCCGATACCCTCATCTACAGTTACTGGTCCATCCGATACCCCCACCTACAGTTACTGGTCCATCCGATACCCCCATCTACAGTTACTGGTCCATCCGATACCCCCACCTACAGTTACTGGTCCATCAATAACCCCCATCTACAGTTACTGGTCCATCAATAACCCCCATCTCAAACACCTACAGTTACTGGTCCATCCGATACCCCCATCTACAGTTACTGGTCCATCCGATACCCCCACCTACAGTTACTGGTCCATCAATAACCCCCACCTACAGTTACTGGTCCATCCGATACCCCCATCTACAGTTACTGGTCCATCCGATACCCCCACCTACAGTTACTGGTCCATCAAATAACCCCCATCTACAGTTACTGGTCCATCAATAACCCCCATCTACAGTTACTGGTCCATCCGATACCCCCATCTACAGTTACTGGTCCATCCGATACCCCCATCTACAGTTACTGGTCCATCCGATACCCCCATCTACAGTTACTGGTCCATCCGATACCCCCATCTACAGTTACTGGTCCATCCGATACCCCCATCTACAGTTACTGGTCCATCCGATACCCCCACCTACAGTTACTGGTCCATCCGATACCCCCATCTACAGTTACTGGTCCATCCGATACCCCCATCTCAAACACCTACAGTTACTGGTCCATCCGATACCCCCATCTACAGTTACTGGTCCATCCGATACCCCCATCTACAGTTACTGGTCCATCCGATACCCCCATCTACAGTTACTGGTCCATCCGATACCCCCATCTACAGTTACTGGTCCATCCGATACCCCCATCTACAGTTACTGGTCCATCCGATACCCCCACCTACAGTTACTGGTCCATCCGATACCCTCATCTACAGTTACTGGTCCATCCGATACCCCCACCTACAGTTACTGGTCCATCCGATACCCCCATCTACAGTTACTGGTCCATCCGATACCCCCACCTACAGTTACTGGTCCATCAATAACCCCCATCTACAGTTACTGGTCCATCAATAACCCCCATCTCAAACACCTACAGTTACTGGTCCATCCGATACCCCCATCTACAGTTACTGGTCCATCCGATACCCCCACCTACAGTTACTGGTCCATCAATAACCCCCACCTACAGTTACTGGTCCATCCGATACCAACATAGCTCAGGCTCTCGCTTCCATGTATATGCAGATGATACAGTCTTATACTCAGCTGGCCTCTCCCCAGATGTTGTGTTAAACGTTAGAGAAAGTTAGAGAGAGAGAGAGTGAGAGAGAGAGAGAGAGAGTTAGAGAGAGAGTTAGAGAGAGAGTTAGAGAGAGTTAGAGAGAGAGAGAGTGAGAGAGAGAGAGAGAGAGAGAGTTAGAGAGAGAGTTAGAGAGAGAGTTAGAGAGAGTTAGAGAGAGTTAGAGAGAGAGAGAGAGTTAGAGAGAGAGTTAGAGAGAGATTTAGAGAGAGAGAGAGAGAGTTAGAGAGAGAGTTAGAGAGAGTTAGAGAGAGTTAGAGAGAGAGAGAGTGAGAGAGAGAGAGAGAGAGAGAGAGAGAGAGAGAGTTAGAGAGAGAGTTAGAGAGAGAGTTAGAGAGAGAGTTAGAGAGAGTTAGAGAGAGAGAGAGACGGTTATGTGTGTGTAACCTGAAGGATCTGGAGAAGGTCTATAGGGGCCCTCTCCACTGTCTGTATGGAGGAGTGGGCCAAAATCCCTGCTGCAGTGTGTGCAAACCTGGTCAAGAACTACAGGAAAGGTATGATCTCTGTAATTGCAAACAAATGTTTCTCCCTTCTGTACCAAATATGAAGTTCTGCTTTTCTGATGTATCAAATACTTATGTCATGCAAAAAAAAAATGCTATAGAATTACTTAAAAGTGTACAATGTGATTTTCGGGATGTTTGTTTTAGATTCCGTCTCTCACAGTTGAAGTACCTATGATAAAATTACAGACCTCTACATGCTTTGTAAGTAGGAAAACCTGAAAAATAGGCAGTGTATCAAATACATGTTCTCCCCACTGTATATATATAAATGAATTGGTGAGGGCACTAGAACAGTCTGCAGCACCCAGCCTCACCCTACTAGAATCTGATCACCCGGCCTCACCCTACTAGAATCAGATTAAGCCCCACCCACTTCAACATATATCAATGAACTGGCGAGGGCACTAGAACAGTCTGCAGCACCCGGCCTCACCCTACTACAATCAGATTAAGCCCCACCCACTTCAACATATATCAATGAACTGGCGAGGGCACTAGAACAGTCTGCAGCACCCGGCCTCACCCTACTAGAATCAGATTAAGCCCCACCCACTTCAACATATATCAATGAATTGGTGAGGGCACTAGAACAGTCTGCAGCACCCGGCCTCACCCTACTAGAATCAGATTAAGCCCCACCCACTTCAACATATATAAATGAACTGGCGAAGGCACTAGAACAGTCTGCAGCACCCGGCCTCACCCTACTAGAATCTGAAGTCAAATGTCTACTGTTTGCTGATGATCTGGTGCCAGGACCACAAATACAACTTCCATTTAGACACCGTTGCTCTAGAGCACACAAAAAACTATACATATCTTGCCCTAAATATCAGCGCCACAGGTAAGTTCCACAAAGCTGTGAACGAGCTGAGAGACAAGGCAAGAAGGGCATTCTATGCCATCAAAAGGAACATCAATTTCAACATACCGATTAGGATTTGGCTAAAAATACTTGAATCAGTCATAGAGCCCATTGCCCTTTAGGGTTGTGAGGTCTGGGGTCCGCTCACCAACCAATAATTCACCAAATGGGACAAACACCAAATTGAGACTCTGCATGCAAATGTCTGCAAAAATATCCTCTGTGTACAACGTAGAACACCAAATAATGCATGCGGAGCAGAATTAGGCCGATACCCACTAATGATCAAAATCCAGAAAAGAGCCATTCAATTCTACAACCAACTAAAAGGAAACGATTCCCAAACCTTCCATCACCTACAGAGAGATGAACCTGCAGAAGAGTCCTCTAAGCAAGCTGGTCCTGGGGCTCTGTTCACAAACACAAACAGACCCCACAGAGCCCCAGGACAGCAACATAATTAGATCCAACTTAGTCATGAGAAAACAATAAGATAATTACTTGACACATTGGAAAGAATTCAAAAAACATTAGAGCAAACTGGAATGCTATTTGTCCCTAAACAGAGAGTAGACCATGGTAGAATACCTGACCACTGTGACTGACCCTAAACAGAGAGTACACCGTGGTAGAATACCTGATCACTGTGACTGACCCTAAACAGAGAGTACACCGTGGTAGAATACCTGATCACTGTGACTGACCCAAACTTAAGGAAAGATTTGACTATGTACTTACTCAATAGCCTTGCTACTCAATAGCCTTGCTATTGAGAAAGGCTGTAGTAGGCAGACCTGGCTCTTAAAACGTCTTATGGCTGGGGGCAGTATTGAGTAGCTTGGATGAATAAGGTGCCCAAAGTAAATGGCCTGCTCCTCAGTCTCAAACAAAAACATTTTGTGGTCCTGGGATTCCTGGGAGTGCTTTCTGATGAAGATCATCAAAGGTAAGGGAATATTTATCATGTAATTTCTTGTTTATGGCATGTTTATGTTGACGCCAACATGGCAGCTAATTTAGCTATTTTTCTGAGCACCGTCTCAGATTATTGCACGGTTTGCTTTTTCCGTAAAGTTTTTGGGAATTCAGCGGTTGCATTAAGGAGAAGTATATCTCTCTATCTATAATTCCATGTGTATAACTTGTATTATCATCTACATTTATGATGAGTATTTCTGTTGAATGATGTGGCTATGCAAAATCACTGGATGTTTTTGGAACTAGTGAATGTAACGCGCCAATATAAACTCAGATTTTAAAATAAATATGAACTTTATCAAAAAAAACGACATGTATTGAGTAACATGAAGTCCTATGAGTTTAGTGATTCAATTTCTCTTCTTTGTTTTAAACCTGAGGTTACCTGAACTAGTTCACCTGTGGTTACCTGAACTAGTTCACCTGAGGTTACCTGTAGGCTAGTTTGTCTGTTAGTGATTTCATTTTATTTCTATTTGTGCTTTTTTTGACTGCTATCTTTGGCTTGAAAAATGGCTGTGTTTTTTTGTGGCTTGGTGATAACCTAATATAATCGTTTGTGGTGCTTTTGCTGTAAAGCATATTTGAAATCGGACACTGTGGTGGGATTAACAACAAGATTACCTTTAAAACAGTATAAAATACATGTATGTTTGAGGAATTTTAATAATGAGATTTCTGTTGTTTTGAATTTGGCGCTTTCACTGGCTGTTGTCATATCATCCCGTTAACAGGATTTCAGCCCAAAGAGGTTTAAGAGAAGACAGGCTATGTGCTCACTGCCCACAAAATGAGGTAGAAACTGATCTGCACTTCCTAACCTCCTGCCAAATGTATGACCATATTAGAGACAAATATTTCCGTCATATTACACAGACCCACAAAGAATTTGAAAACAAACCCAATTTTGATAAATTCCCATATCTACTGGGTGAAATACCACAGTGTGCCATCACAGCAGCAATATTTATGACCTGTTGCCACAAGAAAAGGGCAACCAGTTAAGAACAAACACCATTGTAAATGCATCCCATATTTGTGCTTATTTTTTTCCCCTTTTTGTACTATTTGCACATAATATGACATTTGCAATGTCTTTATTATTTTGTAACTTTTGTATACGGTGCATTTTTATTGTTTATATAATTAAAATTGATGTAGAGAGAGGAGGGGCAGGGAGAGAGGAAGAGGGAGAGAGTTGGAGAGAGAGAACGGGAGAGATGAAGAGAGAGAGAGAGTTGAAGAAAGAGAACGGGAGAGAGGGAGAGAGTGGGTAAGAGAGAACGGGAGAGAGTGGGAGAGAGAAAATGGGAGAGAGTGGGAGAGAGAAATTGGGAGAGAGTGGGAGAGAGAGAACGGGAGAGAGGGTAAGAGTTGGAGAGAGAGAACGGGAGAGAGGAAGAGAGAGAGATTGGGAGAGAGAGAACGGGAGGGAGAGAGTGGGAGAGAGAGAATGGGAGAGAGGAAGAGGGAGAGAGTGGGAGAGAGAGAACGGATGAGAGGGAGAGAGTGGGAGAGAGAGAACGGGAGAGAGGAAGAGAGGGAGAGAGTGGGAGAGAGAGAACGGATGAGAGGGAGAGAGTGGGAGAGAGACAACGGGAGAGAGGAAGAGAGGGAGAGAGTGGGAGAGAGAATGGGAGAGAGGAAGAGGGAGAGAGTGGGAGAGAGAGAATGGGAGAGGGAGAGAGGGAGTGAAAGAAATAAAGAAAGAGTATATCACCACAGCAACATAAGAGATTGAACGATGAACCCTTCTATAACCATCTGAGTTGTTTGGATTCAAATACTGTTGTTATTGACCAATAGCGTCTAATCTCCAATCAGATATCAGACCTGCAGGATGTTACCTCTGCTTCTCAGAGGGGAGACCATGGGGGCTGGTGAGATCAACACAGTGTGACCTAAGACAACACATAGAACATTGTTTCATCCAGTTGATAAGAAGAGTTATATCAGAGGCTGGGCTGCCCTACATAATCCTCCCTTGAACACATCTGATTCTGGATCAGACTGATGTGTTTCAAAACCTGAAAGCACTAAAGTCCCTGTTGACAATCTTCAGAGCAGCAGGTCATGGTCCTGGCAGAATCACTTCAGAGCAGCAGGTCATGGTCCTGGCAGAATCACTTCAGAGCAGCAGGTCACGGTCCTGGCAGAATCACTTCAGAGCAGCAGGTCACGGTCCTGGCAGAATCACTTCAGAGCAGCAGGTCACGGTCCTGGCAGAATCACTTCAGAGCAGCAGGTCACGGTCCTGGCAGAATCACTTCAGAGCAGCAGGTCATGGTCCTGGCAGAATCACTTCAGAGCAGCAGGTCATGGTCCTGGCAGAATCACTTCAGAGCAGCAGGTCACGGTCCTGGCAGAATCACTTCAGAGCAGCAGGTCACGGTCCTGGCAGAATCACTTCAGAGCAGCAGGTCACGGTCCTGGCAGAATCACTTCAGAGCAGCAGGTCACGGTCCTGGCAGAATCACTTCAGAGCAGCAGGTCACGGTCCTGGCAGAATCACTTCAGAGCAGCAGGTCACGGTCCTGGCAGAATCACTTCATGAGGGTCCTTTCGGCGGGTAGCATTGTCTTCTTTAGATATGTAAATATACTTAGTTAAGCAAGATAGAAAGGACCGTCCTTCATAGTAAGAGCAAAACACGCCACTGAGGGGTACATCACAGATTCATTAGCAATTAACAAAAAAGGGTCTGTTAATCTGATTCGATTGGTCAAAAGCAACTTCATATGTGATTTTATTAAATCAGTCAGATGTACATAAAATATATCAAAGATCACTGCATTATAAAATACAGTATGTTTGAAATTAAAACTGCAAAACTCCTGTCCCTTTGAGATAAAAAAAAATGTATTTGCCTTGAATATCAGAAACTAAACAAAAAAAACAGAATTGTTGAAGTCATCAAGAACAATTCCTGAAGTTCAATGAAAACAACCTTCAAGCAACTGACCATGTAAATACAACACTAAATAGTTGGTTTGACTCTGTGGGCCTTCCAATGATACAACACTAAATAGTTGGTTTGACTCTGTGGGCCTTCCAATGATACAACACTAAATAGTTGGTTTGACTCTGTGGGCCTTCCAATGATACAGCACTAAATAGTTGGTTTGACTCTGTGGGCCTTCCAATGATACAACACTAAATAGTTGGTTTGACTCTGTGGGCCTTCCAATGATACAACACTAAATAGTTGGTTTGACTCTGTGGGCCTTCCAATGATACAACACTAAATAGTTGGTTTGACTCTGTGGGCCTTCCAATGATACAACACTAAATAGTTGGTTTGACTCTGTGGGCCTTCCAATGATACAACACTAAATAGTTGGTTTGACTCTGTGGGCCTTCCAATGATACAACACTAAATAGTTGGTTTGACTCTGTGGGCCTTCCAATGATACAGCACTAAATAGTTGGTTTGACTCTGTGGGCCTTCCAATGATACAACACTAAATAGTTGGTTTGACTCTGTGGGCCTTCCAATGATACAACACTAAATAGTTGGTTTGACTCTGTGGGCCTTCCAATGATACAACACTAAATAGTTGGTTTGACTCTGTGGGCTAAAATGTGACAAGGTGTTTCCTCTGCCTACAACAATGCCTGAATGCCCTTCCCTTTTATAGAAATCACAACACATGTTTGTGGCCTCTTTACCTGTCCCATATCATTAAGGTACAGACTAGCCTCTGTACCTGTCCCATATCAATAAGGTACAGACTAGCCTCTGTACCTGTCCCATATCAATAAGGCACAGACTAGCCTCTACCTGTCCCATATCAATAAGGTACAGACTAGCCTCTACCTGTCCCATATCAATAAGGTACAGACTAGCCTCTACCTGTCCCATATCAATAAGGTACAGACTAGCCTCTACCTGTCCCATATCAATAAGGTACAGACTAGCCTCTTCACCTGTCCCATATCAATAAGGTACAGACTAGCCTCTACCTCGCCCATATCAATAAGGTACAGACTAGCCTCTACCTGTCCCATATCAATAAGGTACAGACTAGCGTCTACCTGTCCCATATCAATAAGGTACAGACTAGCCTCTACCTGTCCCATATCAATAAGATGGTGTCGTACTTCTACCCAACTTCTCGATATGTTGTTATTTTACCAGTTATTTCTTCCATTATTAGCCCAGACAATGTTTTGTGTTATTACATACAACCGGAAATAACTTTTGGATATCAGAGTGGTGACTGATAACTTGTTATTGAACTGATTCCAGAGGCTGACACAAAACACCGCTGGAGTAGAAGAGGTATTCAGAGTGGACTCCTAGTCCGACTCAGAAGGCGTTCACACCACCCACCGCTTCTGAGTATATTACTCGCTAATATTCAGTCTCTGAATAATATAAAGTTGACGATCTCAGGGTGAGAATCGCCTTCCAGAGAGACATCAGGGATTGTAACATACTCTGTTTTACGGAAACATGGCTCTCTCGGGATATATTGTCTGAGTCTGTACAGCCAGTTGGGTTCTCAGTTCATTGCGCAGACAGGAATAAAGATATCTCTGGGAAGAAGAAGAAGGGGGTGTAAGGTTTCATGATTAACTACTCATGGTGTGAATGTCATAACATACAGAAACTAACTAAGTAGCATTCGCGCAAACCACCACATTTAACATTTAACATTTAAAGGTAACTAGGAATATGGCCGAATACACAGTGTAGTTATTCCCTCCATAAGGAAATCAAAAAGACAAAATGTCAGTACGACTAAATGGACTAAATGGAGTCGCAATTCAACGGATCAGACATGAGGCAGGGTCTACGGACAATCACGGACTACAAAGGGAAAACCAGCCACGTCTCGGACACCGACATCTTGCCTGGAGTGGCCTAGCCAGTCTCCAGATCTCAACCCCATAGAACATCTTTGGAGGGTTGAAAGTCCGTATTGCCCAGCAACAGACCCAAAACATCACTGCTCTAGAGGAGATCTGCATGGAGGAATGGGCCCAAATACCAGCAACAGTGTGTGAAAACCTTGTGAAGACTTACAGAAAACGTTTGTCATTGCCAACAAAGGGTATATAACAAAGTATTGAGATAAACTTTTGTTATTGACCACATACTTATTTTCCACCATAATTTGCAAATACATTCATTAAAAATCCTACAATGTGATTTTCTGGATTTTTTTTCTCATTTTGTCTGTCACAGTTTCTGAAACCTATGATGAAAATTACAGGCCTCTCTCATATTTTTAAGTGGGAAAACATGCACAATTGGTTGCTGACTAAATACTTTTTTGCCCCACTGTAACTACTGCTGTCCACTTCATATGTAACACACTACGCCGTCATGGATTAAAATCCTGCAGCGCACGCAAGGTCCCCCTGCTCAAGCCAGCGCATGTCCAGGCCCGGCTGAAGTTTGCCAATGACCATCTGGATGATCCAGAAGAGGAATGGGAGAAGGTCATGTGGTCTGATGAGACAAAAATAGAGCTTTTTGGTCTAAACTCCACTCGCCATGTTTGGAGGAAGAAGAAGGATGAGTACAACCCCAAGAACACCAACCGTGAAGCATGGAGGTGGAAACATCATTCTTTGGGGATGCTTTTTTGCAAAGGGGACAGGACGACTGCACCGTATTGAGGAGAGGATGGATGGGGCCATGTTTCGCGAGATCTTGGCCAACAACCTCCTTCCCTCAGTAAGAGCATTGAAGATTGGTCGTGGCTGGGTCTTCCAGCATGACAACGACCCGAAACACACAGCCAGGGCAACTAAGGAGTGGCTCCGTAAGAAGCATCTCAAGGTCCTGGAGTGGCCTAGCCAGTCTCCAGACCTGAACCCGATAGAAAATCTTTGTAGGAAGCTGAAAGTCTGTATTAACCAGAAACAGCCCCGAAACCTGAAGGATCTGGAGAAGGTCTGTATGGGGAAGTGGGCCAATATCCCTGCTGTAGTGTGTGCAAACCTGGTCAAGAACTACAGGAAACGTATGATCTCTGTAATTGCAAACAAATGTTTCTCACCAAATATTAAGTTATGCTTTTCTGATGTATCAAATACTTATGTCATGCAATAAAATGCAAATTAATTACTTAAAAATCATACAATGGGATTTTCTGAATTTTTGTTTTAGATTCCGTCTCTCACAGTTGAAGTGTACCTATGATATAAAATTACAGACCTCTACATGCTTTGTAAGTAGGAAAATCTGCAAAATCGGCAGTGTATCAAATACTTGTTCTCTCCACTTTATATACTGTATTCTAGTCATGGTTCATCCTATATAACTACTGTTGTCCACTTCATATGTATATACTGTATTCTAGTCATGGTTCATCCTGCTGTCCACTTCATATGGATATACTGTATTCTAGTCATGGTTCATTCTGCTGTCCACTTCATATGTATATACTGTATTCTAGTCATGGTTCATCCTGCTGTCCACTTCATATGGATATACTGTATTCTAGTCATGGTTCATCCTGCTGTCCACTTCATATGGATATACTGTATTCTAGTCATGGTTCATCCTGCTGTCCACTTCATATGTATATACTGTATTCTAGTCATGGTTCATCCTGCTGTCCACTTCATATGGATATACTGTATTCTAGTCATGGTTCATCCTGCTGTCCACTTCATATGTATATACTGTATTCTAGTCATGGTTCATCCTATTTAACTACTGCTGTCCACTTCATATGTGTATACATGGTTCATCCTATTTAACTATAGCTGTAAATACATTATTCTATCCATCTATCCTACACATTCTACAGATATACTAAATGTTCTATCCTCATACCATCTATAATTTATTCTATCTAACTTCTATACATCCCATCAGATACTGTATTTACAGGGCATTCAGAAAGTTTTCAGACCCCTTGACTTTTTCCACATTTTGTTACGTTACAGCCTTATTATCAAATTGATTATATACAAAATGCTGCTCATTAACCAACACACAATAACTAATAATTAAAAAAGTGAAAACAGGATTTTATATATTAAAAATAAAAATAGAAAAACCTATACAAATGTATTAATAATAAATAGCTTATTTACATAAGTATTCAGACACTTTGCTATGAGACTCAACATTGAGCTCAGGTACATCCTGTTTCCATTGATCATCCTTGAGATGTTTCTACAACTTGATTAGTCCACCTGTGGTAAATTCAATTGATTGGACATGATTTGGAAAGACACACACCTGTCTATATAAGGTCTAACAGTTGACAGTGCATGTCAGAGCGAAAAACTAAGCCATGAGGTTGAAGGAAATGTCCGTAGAGCTCCGAGACGGGATTGTGTCGAGGCTGAGATCTGGGGAAGGGTAAACAATTCCTGTAGCATTGAAGGTCCCTAAGTATACAGTGGACTCCAACATTCCCAAATGGAAGACGCTTGGAACCACCAAGACTCTTCCTAAAGCTGGCCACTCCGGCCAAACTGAACAATCGGGAGAGAAGGCGACAGGGATTGGGAGACTAGTCAGTATGTCCTACAGTCTGACCACTATGTCCTATTCAGGTCCTTTACAGTCTGACCACTATGTCCTACAGTCTGAACACTATGTCCTATTCAGGTTCTGTACAGTCTGAGCACTATGTCCTACAGTCTGAACACTATGTCCTATTCAGGTCCTTTACAGTCTGACCACTATGTCCTACAGTCTGACCACTATGTCCTATTCAGGTCCTTTATAGTCTGAACACTATGTCCTACAGTCTGAACACTATGTCCTATTCAGGTCCTGCAGTCTGAACACTATGTCCTGTACAGTCTGAACACTATGTCCTATTCAGGTCCTGTACAGTCTGACCACTATGTCCTATTCAGGTCCTTTACAGTCTGACCACCATGTCCTATTCAGGTCCTTTACAGTCTGACCACTATGTCCTATTCAGGTTCTTTACAGTCTGAACACTATGTCCTATTCAGGTCCTTTACAGTCTGACCACAATGTCCTACAATCTGACCACTATGTCCTATTCAGGTCCTGTACAGTCTGATCACTATGTCCTATTCAGGTCCTGTACAGTCTGACCACTATGTCCTATTCAGGTCCTTTACAGTCTGACCACTATGTCCTACAGTCTGAACACTATGTCCTATTCAGGTCCTTTACAGTCTGATGGGAATCTGTTTGTATTTGATTCAAAGGCGTTGAATGAGGGTTTTGGATGAGTTTTCTGGCTCATGCATTACCATTACCCTTTAAACACACACACACACACACACACACACACACACACACACACACACACACACACACACACACACACACACACACACACACACACACACACACACACACACACACACACACACACCACACACCACACACACACACACACACACCACACACACACACCACACACACACACCACACACACACACACACACACACACACACACACACACACACACACACACACACACACACACAGGCATCTTTATAAAAGTTTATTGCGATAAAAAAATGTGTTATCTAAGCTCAGTGAAGTTGTTTTGTTGTTAAACTCTATAGAGACCCCTTTGAGTTGTTTCACTCTATAAAGTATGTTTCCACACTAGAAAGTGAGGCCAACCCCTTTGAACAGGATACCTCTATCTCTAATGCCAGTATCTGTATTTATACCCCTCTCTCTATTTCAATCTTTCTCATTTTCCCTCTCTTTCTTTTTAAAGATATCACATCCCTCGCCCAATCCTTCGTCTCTTTCCTCTCTGTATCTCTCCATCACACACACATCCGGGGTCTGTCTCTCTTTCTTTCCTCTGAAATCATATACCTTCATCTCTCTCTTCCGCCCAATGTCTCTCTCAGCTTCTCCTCAGACCATATCACAGCAACCCCTCAGCCTCTCCCTGCGTGTGTGTGTGTGTGTGTGTGTGTGTGTGTGTGTGAGTGCGTGCATGCAAATGTCTGTGTTCCTACCTTCAAATATTATCATACGCACATTGCACCTGACTACCGTTGCTATGGTTCCGGTGACATCACTGACACAGGAAGCAGGAGGCACAGAGAGACCCTCCTGAGACCCTCCTCATAATCACACTAGTTCTGAATCTTGTTTGTTTAATGAGAATGTATTAAAGGTGCAGTCTGGGATATGTTCAATGGTCATTTCAATTCTTAATATTTGCATCAGGAATATATAATATAATAAATATATATATATATATATATAAATAATAATAATATAAAATAGCGTAGAAAAGCCTTGTGTGTTTTGCACAACTGTTTTCATCATGACCCCAAATATAAGGTTTTAATACATTTCTTTTTTAAACAATGACATTTTGAGCTCATTATTTTTATTCATGAACAATTGATGAGATATGTATGCAAATGTGTTTTAAAGTGAAATGTCCCTTTAAGGATGTTTACTGCAGGCTGGGGGACAAGTAGGATGTTTACTGGAGACTGGGGGACAAGTAGGATGTTTTCTGCAGGCTGGGGGGACAAGTAGGATGTTTACTGGAGACTGGGGGACAAGTAGGATGTTTTCTGCGGGCTGGGGGGACAAGTAGGATGTTTACTGGAGGCTGGGGGACAAGTAGGATGTTTACTGCAGGCTGGGGGACAAGTAGGATGTTTACTGTGGGCTGGGGGACAAGTAGGATGTTTACTGCAGGCTGGGGGACAAGTAGGATGTTTTCTGCAGGCTGGGGGACAAGTAGGATGTTTACTGGAGGCTGGGGGACAAGTAGGATGTTTACTGTGCGCTGGGGGACAAGTAGGATGTTTACTGCGGGCTGGGGGACAAGTAGGATGTTTACTGTAGGCTGGGGGACAAGTAGAATGTTTACTGCAGGCTGGGGGACAAGTAGTATGTTTACTGCAGGCTGGGGGACTTTTGCTAAAATACTGATTATGATCACATGCTTGGGAGCCAAGCTCAAGTTATCAGTGTAGCCTGTTATCAAGTTGTCAGTGTAGAATTGCATTAAGTTGCCAAACCCACGCGCTCCGACAGGTATATCTCACTGTTCACCCCCAAGGCCAATTCCTCCTTTGGCCGACTTTTCTTCCAATTCTCTGCTGTCAATGACTGGAACGAACTGCAATAATCACTGAAGCTGGAGACCCATATCTCCCTCTCCAGCTTTAAGCACCAGCTGTCAGAGCAGCTCACAGATAACTGCACCTGTTCATAGCCCATCTGTAAACAGCCCATCCAACTACCACATCCCCATACTGTATTTATTTATCTTGCTCCTTTGCACCCCAGTATCTCTACTTGCACATTCATCTTCTGCACACCTATCACTCCAGTGTTTAATTGCTATATTGTAATTATGGCGCCACTATGGCCTATTTATTGCCTTACCTCCCTTATCCTACCTGATTTGCACACACTGTATATAGACTTTATCTATTGTTTTATTGACTGTATGTTTGTTTATTCCATGTGTATCTCTGTGTTGTTCTTTGCGTCGAACTGCTTTGCTTTATCTTGGCCAGGTCGCAATTGTAAATGAGAACTTGCTCTCAATTGGCCTACCTGGTTAAATAAAGGTGATCTTGCGTACCTGGTTAAATAAAGGTGAAAAAAAACACACAAAAAAAGTCTGTCATCAGGGTATCGTGTTGTCAGTTTACTCTGTTATCAAGTTATCACTGCAGCCTCTTAGTCTGTGAATTGAATGTAGTGGAATATAACACCATAGATCTGGTAGAAGAAAATAACAATAACATGGCATTTTTTATCAGTAATAGCTACTGTAAATTGGACAGTACATTTATATAAACAATTTAAGCTTTCAGCCACTTATATGAACCAACATTTGTTGTTTCTCTCAAATCTGCGATCGTGACACAAGGCGCTGCATGATTTACAACTGTCCCCGGACGCCTATCCCAAAGACGAGCTTTAAGTGTAGCCTGGACTATCTTCACGAATACAAACATCCTACTGAGAACTAATCCCGTCCGAATCGTCTGGAATGACAGACATTCTGGGTAATAAACTAATGTTCTCTAGTAATACTAGTTCTGCTATTT
>NC_034198.2:46139490-46189490 GCF_002021735.2 Oncorhynchus kisutch
TGGTTTGCAGGCCTGCAAGTCACATTACACTCACTTCCCTATCGGAATACAGCCAGAGTTAGGTTATCCAACAATTTGAATCAATCACCCGCAATCTGCATTCAGAATGACTGCCAGGTTAGGGAAGATTGGGTTAGGAGACTACAATAAATCCTCTAAACTGGAACAGCCTCATTGAAAGACGCAATACAGTAGATCCAACTTTTAGTAAAACATATACGATGAATCGATCAATCACTGTTGATGAAAAACAAAAAACACACAGACATTGATACAAACAGTTCTGAAAATCAATCTGCTTTGTGAAATACGATTAATGACGGCTGTGGGTTTTTTGAGCGTTTTAGTCTGACACAGTCAACAACAACAAAATGACTCAATCAACTTCATCTCTGGTTATTAAGCCACAAGATCTGGTAACGTAGAAGCTGGGAAGCAGGTGCAGATGGTGAGTTTAATAATACTAATGAACAAGCACGACACAAAACAAGAGCAGAGGCCTGGACATGAAAACTGAACCAATACGTTCTGAAGAGTGATGCTGGGGAGTGCTGGATAAAGGGGAAGTCATCAGGGAGGTGATGAAGTCCAGGTGTGTCTAATGATGCTGCACAGGTGTGAGTAATGATGGGTTGCAGGTGTGTGTAATGAGGGGTTGCCAGGTATGAGTAATGATGGGTGCCAGGTGTGTCTAATTGATGCGGCGCAGGTGTGTGTAATGATGGGTTGCCAGGTGCGTGTAATGATGGGTTGCCAGGTGTGTGTAATTATGGGTTGCCAGGTGGTGTGTAAAGATGGGTTGCCAGGTGTGAGTAATGATGGGTTGCCAGGTGTGAGTTTATGATGGGTTGCCAGGTGTGTGTAATGATGGGTTGCCAGGTGTGTGTAATGATGGAAGTAATAAGGGTTGGATATAGGACTCATTTTACTGTGGATATAGATACTTTTGTACCTGTTTCCTCCAGCATCTTCACAAGGTCCTTTACTGTTGTTCTGGGATTGAAATCCAGACAGAATGGGGAGCACCAGAATCTCCTTCCTGAGTGGTATGACGGCTGCGTGGTCCCATGGTATTTATACTTGCGTACTATTGTTTGTACAGATGAACCTGGTACCTTCAGGCATTTGGAAATTGCTCCCAAGGATGAACCAGACCTGTGGAGGTCTACAATTTTGATTCTGAGGTCTTGGCATATTTCTTTTGATTGTCAAGAAAAGAGGCACTGAGTTTAAAGGTAGGCCTTGAAATACATCCACAGGTACACCTCCAATTGACTCAAATGATGTCCAATTAGCCTATCAGAGGCTTCTAAAGCCATGACATCATTTTCTGGAATTTTCTAAGATGTTGAAAGGCACAGTCAACTTGGTGTATGTAAACTTCAGACTTCAACTGTATGTGATCAGATCAGATCCCTCTTTTATACACTGATGGCAGCCCTCATTCAGAAGACCTGGCAGCCCTCATTCAGAAGACCTGGCAGCCCTCATTCAGAAGACCTGGCAGCCCTCATTCAGAAGACCTGGCAGCCCTCATTCAGAAGACCTGGCAGCCCTCATTCAGAAGACCTGGCAGCCCTCATTCAGAAGACCTGGCAGCCCTCATTCAGAAGACCTGGCAGCCCTCATTCAGAAGACCTGGCAGCCCTCTTTCAGAAGACCTGGCAGCCCTCTTTCAGAAGACCTGGCAGCCCTCATTCAGAAGACCTGGCAGCCCTCATTCAGAAGACCTGGCAGCCCTCTTTCAGAAGACCTGGCAGCCCTCTTTCAGAAGACCTGGCCAGCCCTCATTCAGAAGACCTGGCAGCCCTCTTTCAGAAGACCTGGCAGCCCTCATTCAGAAGACCTGGCAGCCCTCATTCAGAAGACCTGGCAGCCCTCATTCAGAAGACCTGGCAGCCCTCATTCAGAAGACCTGGCAGCCCTCATTCAGAAGACCTGGCAGCCCCTCATTCAGAAGACCTGGCAGCCCTCATTCAGAAGACCTGGCAGCCCTCATTCAGAAGATGGATTTATGTAGAATCTTTCTTGCCTCCAAAAGAATCATCTAGAACCCTTGGTGTCCTACGTTGTACACGGAGGACATTTTTGCAGAAATCTGCATGCAGAGTCTCAATTTAGTGTTTGTCTCATTTTGTGAAGTCTTGGTTGGTGAGCGGACCCCAACCATAAAGGGCAATGGGCTCTATGACTGATTCAACTATTTTTAGCCAGATCCTAATTGGTATGTTGAATTTTATGTTCCTTTTGATGGCATAGAATGCCCTTCTTGCCTTGTCTCTCAGATCGTTCACAGCTTTGCTCTCTCTGTCTGTCTCTCTCTTTCCTCTCCTTGAGGACCTGCCCCCTAGGACCATGCCACAGGACTACCTGCCCTGTTAACTCCTGGCTGTCCCCATCTATCTGGTCATGCTGCTGATCTAGTTTCTGCTGTTCTGCCTGCGGCTATGGAACTCTGACCTTTGCTACCTTGTCCCAGATCTGCTGTTTTCAATCCTCTCTGTCTCTCTCTGTCTCTCTCTGTCTCTCTCTCTCTCTCTCTCTCTCTCTCTCTCTCTCTCTCGGGAGTTTTTCCTAGCCACCTTGCTTCTACATCTGCATTGCTCGCTCTTGGGGTTTTAGGCTGGGTTTCTGTATAATCAATTTCTGACATCTGCTGATGTAAAAAAGGCTTTAATAAATACATTTGATTGATGGGTCACCCCCCCCCCCCCCCCCCCCCCTGCCCATCAAATTATTCCAGAACAGCCCTTTGTTTAATTGAGACATTGAAACTGATGTGTTAACAAATTACAGCCATACAATGCAATGAATTTCAATCATTCAATCACCTTTCCTGTCTCCTCTTCAGATTGGCTGTACATCAAGCAGCCCTCCAAACGTCTCTCGTAATGGGAACGTCCGAAATTACGTCTCTTTTTCCTATTTACTGTATTCATTTTGACAAAACCAAAAGGTTTTGATTGAAAGTAGTGCACTATGTAGGAAATAGGGTTCTGGTCTAAAGTAGTGCACTATGTAGGAAATAGGGTTCTAAGGGGCTGTGGTCTAAAGCAGCGCACTATATAGGGAATAGGGTTCTATAGGGTCCTGGTCTAAAGTAGTGCACTATATAGGGAATAGGGCTCTGGTCTAAAGTAGTGCACTATGTAGGGAATAGGGTTCCATAGGGCTCTGGTCTAAAGTAGTGCACTATATAGGGAATAGGGTTCTATAGGGCTCTGGTCTAAAGTAGTGCACTATATAGGGAATAGGGTTCTATAGGGTCCTGGTCTAAAGTAGTGCACTATATAGGGAATAGGGTTCTCGAGGGACCTGGTCTAAAGTAGTGCACTATGTAGGGAATAGGGTTCCATTGGGCTCTGGTCTAAAGTAGTGCACTATGTAGGGAATAGGGTTCCATTGGACTCTGGTCTAAAGTAGTGCACATTGTAGGGTTTTAGGGTTCCATAGGGCTCTGGAGGACTGGAGTTCCCTCCCCTGAGGTGAAGTATCACCAATCAGGCCCTGGAGGACTGGAGTTTCCCTCCCCGGCAGTGACGTGATTTCTTTCTGTCTTTCACTCTCTTCCCCCATTCCCCCAAGCAATGGATGTATGCCCCTCCCCAACACACTCTCTCTCTCAAATTTGTCCACTGTGAGTGTATGTGCGTGCGCACGTGTGTGTGTGTGTTTTAGTGTGTGTGGATGATGAATGATATCCAAGCAGCCCTGTCCTAGGTTGATGCGCTGGGAGAGCTGCTCTCATTTTTAGAGAAGAAGAAGTTAACTGACACAAACACACACTTTTTTCAAAGAGATGTGAGAGAGTTAAGAGACGGAGACCTAGCTGTTGAGAGCCGTACATCTTCCTCTCTACTAAACCAGACAGAAATCCTACCTAGTGAAATTGTTAACGTACATTTGGATGGATCTCAATATACAGACAGTGCAGTGTACAGTCTGCTCTGTTTATTTACACATTGTATAATATAATAATATACAGTACCAGTCAAAAGTTTGGACACACCGACTCATTCAAGGGTTTTTCTTTATTTTTACTATGTTCCACATTGTAGAATAATAGTGAAGACATCAAAACTATGAAATAACACATATGGAATCATGTAGTAACCAAAAAAGAGTTAAACAAATATTTGATATTTGAGATTCTTCAAAGTAGCCACCCTTTGCCTTGATGACAGCTTTGCACACTCTTGGCATTCTCTTAACCATCTTCATAGATAGCTTTATTGTAATGGATGGGGTGTAGTGGAGGAAGGAGTCAGATGCAGGAGACAGAGAGTTCAGATTAGGCTTTAATGCACCGACCAGGTGAAAAAGCAGACGCCACTCAACACAAATACCCCAAACCACAGGGGAACTAAACTGTATCCAAACCACAGCTCACGTACACAAAACAGCCGTGACATACATGCGTGCACGACAAGTACAAATAGAAAAATCCCGCACAAAGAGCAGGCGGGCCGGCTGGCTAATAAAGCCCAACTAATAACCAAATTAACAACAGGTGTAACTAATAAACAGAAAGGAGGGGGAGGAAAAGATCAGTGGCAGCTAGTAGGCCGGTGACGACGACCGCCGAGCGCCACCCGAACAGGAAGGGGAGCCACCTTCAGTAAAGGGGAAATGGGATCAGTGGCAGCTAGTAGGCCGGTGACGACGACCGCCGAGCGCCACCCGAACAGGAAGGGGAGCCACCTTCAGTAAAGGGGAAAAGGGATCAGTGGCAGCTAGTAGACCGGTGACGACGACCGCCGAGCGCCAATTCCAGTGGGTAAGAAGTTTACATACACTAAGTTGACTGTGCCTTTAAACAGCTTGGAAAATCCCCAAAATGATGGCTTTATGGCTTTAGATGGCTTTAGAAGCTTCTGATAGGCTAATTAGCATAATTTGAGTCAATTGGAGGTGTACCTGTGGATGTATTTCAAGGCCTACCTTCAAACTCAGTGCATCTTTGCTTGACATCATGGGAAAATCAAAGGAAATCAGCCAAGACCTCAGAAAAAAATTGTAGACCTCCACATGTCTGGTTCATCATTGGCAGCAATTTCCAAACGCCTGAAGGTACCACGTTCATCTGTACAAACAATAGTTTGCAAGTATAAACACCATGGGACTACGCAGCCGTCATACCGCTCAGGAAGGAGATGAGTTCTGTCTCCTAGAGATGAACGTACTTTGGTACGAAAAGTGCAAATCAATCCCAGAACAACAGCAAGGGACCTTGTGAAGATGCTGGAGGAAACAGGTCCAAAAGTATCTATATCCACAGTAAAACGAGTCCTATATCGACATAACCTGAAAGGCCGCTCAGCAAGGAAGAAGCCACTGCTCCAAAACCACCATAAAAAGCCAGACTACGGTTTGAAACTGCACATGGGGACAAAGATCATACTTTTTGGAGAAATGTCCTCTGGTCTGATGAAACAAAATAGAACTATTTGGCCATAATGACCATCGTTATGTTAGGAGGATAAGACATCAGATTACAGCACCTGAAACGCTGCCTTAATCAATGCTGCAGTGCATGTTTCATCCACTGGAGTCTCCGGAGAGAAATGTTGTTCCAATGCACAGCATGGGCCATGAAGCTTGGGTACCAGACACCATCCGGTACCAGACACCAGCCGGTACCAGAGAGAGTGTATGGGTCTGGTGGGGATGACGCTACTGGAACAGATTGGGATCAGGAGCCCAGGAAAGGCATGAGGTAATTCTCCAATAGGGACCGAGCGAACAGCGCCAACCTTTAGATCACCAAAGACAAAGTCTGAATCTACTATATATATATATATATACTGCACTGTCTGCTCTCCCACATCTTCCAGATTTAATATTCAACACAATAAAAGTAAGAGGTTAGCAAAAGTCTAGCTATTTTACTCATAACAGCAGGGTGAATAGAATCTTCAGATCTTCCAGGTAATCATGCTGGGTGGTGTCTACTGTAGTGGTGTCTGGATTGGTAATCATGCTGGGTGGTGTCTACTGTAGTGGTGTCTGGATTGGTAATCATGCTGGGTGGTGTCTACTGTAGTGGTGTCTGGATTGGTAACAGTTAGTAGGCCGGGGCTGAACAAGGTAGCAGTTAGCGGACCGGGGCTAAACAAGCTAGCAGTTAGCAGGCCGAATTAGCAAGCAAGGAGATAGCAAGGGCTAGAAAGTTAGCCTTTGGGGGACGTTGCGATGGGGTGAGTCTGTTTATGCCTCTTCATGCGGTGACATCGATAGACCGGTCATGGGTCCGGATATTGTAGCCCAGGAGTATGCTTCGGTGGTAGCACAGGAGCTCTGGCCGGGCTAGCTTCAAGCTAAATGGATGGAAATGCTAGCCAGGAGTAATCATCCGGGGTTGCAGTTAGCTAGTTGTGAAGATCCAGCTGAAAATGTTCCGTTTGCGGTGGGAATCCGGTGGGAATCCGGGGATAAAAAAAAAAAATAATAATAGGTCCGTTATGCTCTGGTTAGAGTAGCGTTGTTTGAACTGGCGAGAGCTTTCCGAGCTAAAGGTTAGCTGATGACCGGTTAGCTGAAGACCGCTAGCAGTGGTTTGCTGACTGATAGCTGGTAGTTAGCTGGCTAGCTTCAGTTGAGGGGTTCCGGATCCGAAGTAAATATAAATACTTTAGAAAAAAAAACAGATCCACCACACATTGGATGCTACATTGGTGGGTTGCAGGAGAGTATTTAGAAGTTGAGGTTTAGCAAAATGTTTTCAACGATATGCGAAGAAAAATATGTAAAAAAAAAAAAAACGATATATACAAGGGACACGACACGACAAGACGTCTGACTGTTACGCCATCTTGGATCATCTTCCTGACTGATGCCTTGAGATGTTGCTTTAATATTTCCACATAATTTTCCTGCCTCGTGATGCCATCTATTTTGTGAAGTGCACCAGTCCCTCCTGAAGCAAAGCACCCCCACAACATGATGCTGCCACCCCCGTGCTTCATGGTTGGGATGGTGTTCTTCGGCTTGCAAGCCTCCCCCTTTTTCCTCCAAACATAACGATGGTCAAACAGTTCTATTTCTGTTTCATCAGACCAGAGGACATTTCTTTGAAATGTATGATCTTTGTCCCCATGTGCAGTTGCGGGGGCATGGCTTCAAGAGTGAGCAAAGCTGTCATCAAGGCAAAGGGTGGCTACTTAGAAGAATCCCAAATATAAAATATATTTTGATTTGTTTAACACTTTTTTGGTTGCTACGTGATTCCATATGTGTTATTTCATAGTTTTGATGTCTTCACTATTGTTATACAATGTAGAAAATAGTACAAATAAAGAAAAACCCTTGAATTGTCCTGTTTAAAAACAAATGATAGTCCCACTAAACGCAAACCTGATGTGATGGCGTATCACTGCAGAATACTATGGTAGCCATGCTGGTTAAGTGTGCCTTGAATTCTAAATAAATCACAGACAGTGTCATCAGCAAAGCACCCCCACACCATCACACCTCCTCCAATCCTTCTACAATGTAGAAAATAGTCCAGAATAAATAGAAATTCTAAACTGTTGACTGGTACTGTATATAGACTAAACGGCAGTCTTGTTTGACAAATATAATGTAGGATAATTCATATTAACATCTAAAAGCATACTGGAATCACTGTTCGTTCGCTAGGAAAGGACAGGAAGTCTGTAATCTGAGTGGAGGCAGTCAACATTTTGAAACTATTTCAAATCAAGAAGGCACACCTTTTAATTGAAATGCATTCCAGGTGACTACCTCATGAAGCTGGTTGAGAGAATGCCAAGAGTGTGCAAAGCTGTCATCAAGGCTTGTTGACAGGCCTACTAACTGTTAGCTTGTTAGCACAGGCCTGCTAACCGTCTGAATCGCCACGTCTCAACCACTCACTGGACCCATATTTACTTTCAATCTCTTTTCGATTTTTAATTCGAGTATACCTTCCGGTAACCTGCCTCACCTAATGTGATACGGAATCGCTATTATTTTTTATTTTTAGAACACATTCAAGAACCTCCAGAAGCTAACCAGCTAACTAGCTACAAGCTATTTAGTCATTGTTAGCCACTGCTAGCGGCCTTTACCTTCTGCACAACCAGCCAGTTTTTTTTACCTGGATAATCCTCGCCAGTCTAGCTCCCCTGCCCTGATTAGCTGTTGTTGTCTCAACTACTGTTTTAGCTACTGTTTTAGCTAGCTCTCCCAATTCAACACCTGTGATTACTGTATGCCTCACTGTTTGTCTCTCTCAAATGTCAATATGCCTTGTACACTGTTGTTCAGGTTAGTTATCATTGTTTTAGTTTACAATGGAGCCCCTAGTTCCACTCTTCATACCCCTGATACCTCCTTTGTCCCACCTCCCACACATGCGGTGACCTCACCCATTACAACCAGTGTGTTCAGAGATACAACCTCTCTCATCATCCCCCAATGCCTGGGCTTACCTCCGCTGTACCCGCACCCCACCATACCCCTGTCTGCGCATTATGCCCTGAATATATTCTACCATGCCCAGAAATCTGCTCCTTTTATTCTCTGTCCCCAACGCTCTAGGCGACCAGTTTTGATAGCCTTTAGCCACACCCTCATACTACTCCTCCTCTGTTCCGCGGGTGATGTGGAGGTAAACCCAGGCCCTGCATGTCCCCAGGCACCCTCATTTGTTGACTTCTGTGACTTCTGTGATCGAAAAAGCCTTGGTTTCATGCATGTCAGCATCAGAAGCCTCCTCCCTAAGTTTGTTTTACTCACTGCTTTAGCACACTCTGCTAACCCTGATGTCCTTGCCGTGTCTGAATCCTGGCTCAGGAAGGCCACCAAAAATTCTGAGATTTCCATACCCAACTATAACATTTTCCGTCAAGATAGAACTGCCAAAGGGGGAGGAGTTGCAGTCTACTGCAGAGATAGCCTGCAAAGTAATGTCATACTTTCCAGGTCCATACCCAAACAGTTCGAACTAGTAATTTTGAAAATTACTCTCTCCAGAAATAAGTCTCTCACTGTTGCCGCCTGCTACCGACCCCCCTCAGCTCCCAGCTGTGCCCTGGACACCATTTGTGAATTGATCGACCCCCATCTAGCTTCAGAGTTTGTTCTGTTAGGTGACCTAAACTGGGATATGCTTAACACCCCGGCAGTCCTACAATCTAAGCTAGATGCCCTCAATCTCACACAAATCATCAAGGAACCCACCAGGTACAACCCTAAATCTGTAAACAAGGGCACCCTCATAGACGTCATCCTGACCAACTGGCCCTCCAAATTCTGTCTTCAACCAGGATCTCAGCGATCACTGCCTCATGGCCTGTATCCGCTACGGAGCCGCAGTCAAACGACAACCCCTCATCACTGTCAAACGCTCCCTAAAACACTTCTGTGAGCAGGCCTTTCTAATCGACCTGGCCCGGGTATCCTGGAAGGACATTGACCTCATCCCTTCAGTTGAGGATGCCTGGTCATTCTATAAAAGTAACTTCCTCTCCATTTTAGATAAGCATGCTCCGTTCCAAAAATGCAGAACTAAGAACAGATATAGCCCTTGGTTCACTCCAGACCTGACTGCCCTCGACCAGCACAAAAACATCCTGTGGCGGACTGTAATAGCATCGAATAGTCCCCGCGATATGCAACTGTTCAGGGAAGTCAGGAACCAATACACGCAGTCAGTCAGGAAAGCTAAGGCCAGCTTCTTCAGGCAGAAATTTGCATCCTGTAACTCCAACTCCAAAAAGTTCTGGGACACCGTGAAGTCCATGGAGAACAAGAGCACCTCCTCCCAGCTGCCCACTGCACTGAGGCTAGGTAACACGGTCACCTTCAACAAGCATTTCTCAACGGCTGGCCATGCCTTCTGCCTGGCTACTGCAACCTCGGCCAACAGCTCCCCCCCCCCCCCCCCCCCCCCCCCCCCCCCCCCCCCCCCCCCCCCCCCCCCCCCCCCCCGCAGCTACTCGCCCAAGCCTCTCCAGGTTCTCCTTTACCCAAATCCAGATAGCAGATGTTCTGAAAGAGCTGCAAAACCTTGGCCCGTACAAATCAGCTGGGCTTGACAATCTGGATCCTCTATTTCTGAAACTATCCGCCTCCATTGTCGCAACCCCAATTACCAGCCTGTTCAACCTCTCTTTCATATCGTCTGAGATCCCCAAGGATTGGAAAGCTGCCGCAGTCATCCCCCTCTTCAAAGGAGGCTTTCGACTCTGTCAATCACCATATTCTTATCGGCAGACTCAGTAGCCTCGGTTTTTCTGATGACTGCCTTGCCTGGTTCACCAACTACTTCGCAGAAGTTCAGTGTGTACAATCAGAGGGCCTGTTGTCCGGACGTCTGGCAGTCTCTATGGCCTTGCCTGGTTCACCAATTACTTTGCAGACAGAGTTCTGTGTGTCAAATCAGAGGGCATGCTGTCCGGACGTCTGGCAGTCTCCTCGGTTTTTCTGATGACTGCCTTGCCTGGTTCACCAATTACTTTGCAGACAGAGTTCAGAGGGCTGTCCGGTCCTCTGGCAGTCTCTATGACCTTGCCTGGTTCTCCAACTGGTTCAAAACATGAGCAATGGGCAAATTTGTCCTAATTGCTGATTTTTGGTTCCACCACCGTGTCTTTATGAGACATCTCCGCAACCGATGATCTCTGCATGAGTAGTTCCCACCGTGAAGCATGGAGGAGGAGGTGTGATGATGTGGGTGTGCTTTGATGGTGACACTAATTTATTTAGAATTCAAGGCATACTTAACCAGCATGGCTACCACTGCATTTTGCAGCAATACACCGTCCCATCTGGTTTGGGCTTAGCGGGACTGTAATTTATTATACAACAAGACACTGACCTAGCACACCTCCAGGCTATGTAAGGGCTATTTGACCAAGAAGGAGAGTGATGGAGTGCTGCATCAGATGACCTGGCCTCCACAATCCCCCGACTTCAACCCAATTGAGATGGTTAGGGATGAGTCGGACCGCAGTGTGAGGGAAAAGTAGCCAACAAGTGCTCAGCATATGTGGGAACTTCTTCAAGACTGTTGGAAAAGTATTCCAAGTGAAGCTGGTTGAGACAATGACAAGAGTGTGCTGTCATCAAGACAAAAGGTGGCTATTTGAAGAATCTCAAATATAAAATATATTTTGTTTTGTTTAACACCTTTTTGGTTACTACATGATTCCACATGTGTTATTTCATAGTTTTGATGTCTTCACTATTATTCTACAATGTAGAACATAGTAAAAATCAAGAAAAACCCTTGAATGAGTTGGTTTGTCCACAATTCTGACTGGCACTGTATGTCATTTAGCCAATGCTTTTTATCCATAGCAACTTGAGAGTCATGTATGCATACACTCTTATAAAAATGTGTTCCAAATGGATTCTTTGCTGATGGAAAGGGTTCTACCAAGAACCATTTTTATCTGAAGAACCCTTTTTGGAAGATGAGTGTTCTATGTAAGTGTTCTACCAAGAACCTTCTAGAGGAAAAAGAACCGCACACCTATTTAGGCGAGGTGCTGGCCAGCGTAGTGGAAAACCTGAAAATAAAAGAGAGCTGAACACTCTATGCAAAAATGTAAAATTCAACGTTTCGACAGGCAAACTGTCTTCATCAGAACTTTAACATCTTAAAGAACCATTTTTTAGGGGAGGAAAGGGTTCTTGGATGATTCTTTTGGAGGTAAGAAGGATGTCTTCACTATTATTCTACATTGTAGAAAATTGTAAAAATAAAGAAAACCACGTCAATGAGTACTTTTGACCGGTAGTGTATACAGATATATATTTATACTCCAGACTCAGACATTGCCTGTCCTAATGGTTCTTAATTCCATTCTTTTAGTTTTAGATTTGTATGAATTGTTGTGTGTCGTTAGATATTACTGTGCTTTTTGAGCTAGGAACACAAGCGTTTCTCTACACCTGCAATAACATTGCTAAATATGTATATGCCACCAATAAAAATGTGAATTAATTTTATTTGATCTAACTGGGAGGAGATCTTCACCTTAAAGTAATCCCAAATGACCTTAATGTAATTTGGGATTAACTTTACACCCGCTCTTACTAAAGCACCATGAACAGATTAACACCGTCAATCCTTGAGATAGCTTTATCTAACAGAGGTCAAAGGTTACAGGGCAGGGTCAGTCATCTGGTCCATATGGGACAGCAGGGACTGGGATATCATTTTGCCTGGGTCGTTGAGAGCGAAGGGGTTGTACCAAAGATAATACAACCTGGCACTGTGTGTGTGTGTGTGTGTGTTTGTTGAGAGTGAAGGGGTTATACCAAAGAGAAGACCGAGACCCCCCCCCCCCCTCTGATTCCTTTTCCCACCAGATCAGAGCTCTGGTTCCTAAAGGCCATTTTTAAGCAATAAATCACGAGAGCCCAGGAATTATCCTGCGATATCTCCAGACAAGGGCAGTTCTTAGGCCCGAGGCAATGGCCTTATTGCTTTTATTAAACGGCTGCCAACCTATTTAAAAAAATATAATATTAATGGCATATTTTAATTAAAAAATGATTTAATTAGTAAATTTGTTTTATTTAATTCCTTCCACCAGACGATATTATCCGGGCGAAAGCCAGTTGTTAGTTGAAGCTGCTAACCAAACAGGTTGGTCGTTAATTTGATTCTCATGTTTTGACCCAGAAGTTCATTCTATTCATTCCACGTTGCTATGCTGAACAAATAATTGGCAAGAACTTCAATAATTCATGATTTGATAAATACTGTATAAACGGGCAAAACCAGCTAGTTGGCGAGTCCATTAGATAGCTACGAAGGCTACTTCTCCTCTGGTAGCTAACCAAATAAAGCTAACACACAACCACGGCAAGCAGCTGAAACGACAGCCAATTGTACATTTTCATTGGTTTTTATTGCCATTTCTTTGGCTATACTCATTATAATGATCCTGGCTCAGAGAAGCTGTCAGTCTCATACCGTTCATATGCACAGCATATATATTTTAACTCAATATGGAGTTTGCTTCCTGCTATCCGTACATATAACAATCAGATGTCTTTTAATTAACTGGTGCATTCCTGTAATGTTGTTCTAGGATACAATTAAATACTAAAACCTACTTACGTGTCCAGAGTCCAAGATCTAGGATGTATTCGAAGTATATTATTGTGTTCCTGGTGGCACAAAATCAAAGGTCTGATTGCATGGAGATGCTTGGGAATATGGTCAATACGGGGGACCGTGTTGTGGGTGTTTCAGGGAAAAGGTGAACATTTGACCTCCATCATCTAGGATGTGACAATGGTTCATAAAATCTCTAAATTTTTTCTGCACGGTCTTTCAGGCCTTCTCATACAGCTGCAACTGTATATGCATTTGTAAATCAAGACCTTTCTTGAGTTGGGCTCTGGGATGGTGCAACTGTTGAGAATGTGAGCCTATGGTTGTGTGAGGGGAAAGGGTTGAGTGTGTATAAGTGTGTGGGTGTATGTGTGTATCACACAACTGTTGAGAAGGAGTAAAAGATGTCAGGGACAATAGAAGATGATTCACAATAATTGTTTTCTAATATAATAATGTAATTTTGGTAATGGCGAGACTGGTGAGAGGTAAAATCCTTTGCATAAATTGCCTACATTACTACAAATATTAATAGCTAATTATGGAAAAGAAGAAACGGGATTTATACATTGTAATTCATTTTATATTTCGATTTTTTGATGGCTATATATAATACAAATGGAGGTGAGGGCGATGGAAATGTATATGGATGTTGATCTACTTCTGTTCTGTAAATGTCACTGTGTGCTCTTCTCCAAGGATCCTTTCAGGGCTCTGGGATACGTGGGGGGGGGGGGGTCTGCCGGGCATTGGGATGACAACCCAACTCGGGATGAGGAGGGCTTTTAGCGGGTGGAATAGTGGGGACCAATTGGAGGTTTACTTAGTAGCAATGCAAATATCATGGTACAGCATAGAGTACAGTATAGACACTCAATCATCATGTTACTTTTAATGGTACGTTTAAAAACATATATTTTGATAAATAGAATTGAAAGTTGTGTCTCAATATGGTAAGTGGTGAAATAAGTATAGCCAGTTATAATTTTAATGGCTTAGCTGATAACAAGAAAAGACAATCAGTATTTACCTGGTTAGAAGAGAATGAATATAATATCTATTGATTACAGGAAACTCATTCAACAATTTTAGATGAAGTTTTGTGGAAAAAGGACTGGGGGGTGAAATACATTTCTCCCATGGGCAAAGAAATTCAAAAGGGGTGATGGTTTTAATTAACAGTAATTTTGATCCAAATGTGCAAATTGTCCAAACAGATCATCAAGGCAGACAGATTATTTTAAATATGTTGTTGGACAATCAACAGATATGGCTCATTAACCTATACGGTCCGAATAATGATGATCCAAGATTCTTTGGAAATATATATAAGCATGTGTCAACTCTACACGCAACACTAGACTCTATAATTATGGTGGTGTCACGCCCTGGCCATAGAGAGGCTTTCATTCTCTATTTTGGTTAGGCCAGGGTGTGACTAGGGTGGGCGTTCTATGTTCTGGCCATAGAGAGGCTTTCATTCTCTATTTTGGTTAGGCCAGGGTGTGACTAGGGTGGGCGTTCTATGTTCTGGCCATAGAGAGGCTTTCATTCTCTATTTTGGTTAGGCCAGGGTGTGACTAGGGTGGGCGTTCTATGTTCTGGCCATAGAGAGGCTTTCATTCTCTATTTTGGTTAGGCCAGGGTGTGACTAGGGTGGGCGTTCTATGTTCTGGCCATAGAGAGGCTTTCATTCTCTATTTTGGTTAGGCCAGGGTGTGACTAGGGTGGGCGTTCTATGTTCTGGCCATAGAGAGGCTTTCATTCTCTATTTTGGTTAGGCCAGGGTGTGACTAGGGTGGGCGTTCTATGTTCTGGCCATAGAGAGGCTTTCATTCTCTATTTTGGTTAGGCCAGGGTGTGACTAGGGTGGGCGTTCTATGTTCTGGCCATAGAGAGGCTTTCATTCTCTATTTTGGTTAGGCCAGGGTGTGACTAGGGTGGGCGTTCTATGTTCTGGCCATAGAGAGGCTTTCATTCTCTATTTTGGTTAGGCCAGGGTGTGACTAGGGTGGGCGTTCTATGTTCTGGCCATAGAGAGGCTTTCATTCTCTATTTTGGTTAGGCCAGGGTGTGACTAGGGTGGGCGTTCTATGTTCTGGCCATAGAGAGGCTTTCATTCTCTATTTTGGTTAGGCCAGGGTGTGACTAGGGTGGGCGTTCTATGTTCTGGCCATAGAGAGGCTTTCATTCTCTATTTTGGTTAGGCCAGGGTGTGACTAGGGTGGGCGTTCTATGTTCTGGCCATAGAGAGGCTTTCATTCTCTATTTTGGTTAGGCCAGGGTGTGACTAAGGTGGGCATTCTAGTTTCTTTGTTTCGATGTGTTTGGCCGTGTGTGGTTCTCAATCAGAGGCAGTTGTCTATCGTTGTCTTCGGTAGCCCTTTTTTCCCCCCACTGTCACGTTCTGACCTTTATTTCCTTTGTTTTGTATTTATTTAGTATGGTCAGGGCGTGAGTTAGGGTGGGCAGTCTATGTGTGTTTTTCTATGTTGGTGTTTTGCGTTCGGCCTAGTATGGTTCTCAATCAGAGGCAGGTGTCGTTAGTTGTCTCTGATTGAGAATCATACTTAGGTAGCCTGGGTTTCACTTTTGGTTGGTGGGTGTGTGTTTTCCGTGTGTGTGTTTGTTGTCACACGGTACTGTTTCGGTTTCGTTCGTTTCACGTTTATTGTTTTGTAGTGTTCAGTTTATGTCTTTTAATAAACGTTACGGACACTTACCACGCTGCGCATTGGTCCTCAGAGGAGGAATGCCATACACATCTTTGTGGGAAGACAACTTTGTTGATTGGCCTTAACCGTCATGGTTTGTTTTGGTATTGTTTTGTTGGCGACATCTACTATTAAATGTAGTGGGTACGCTCAACACGCTGCACCTTGGTCCTCTTCTTTTAACGGCCGTGACAGGTGGGAGACTTTAATATGGTCTTAAATACCTCTATGGACCGGAAAGGAAATCACACTACAAACTATCACCCTCAGGCACTTTAGGAAATCATCAATGTCTTGGATATATTGGAATATGTGGATATATGGAGACTTAAATACCCTGACCTAGTGAGATATACAGGCTTAATCAAGCTAGTCGTCTTGACTGCTTTCTTATGCCATTCTCTCTGGCACCAAAAGTTTAAAAAGTGTTGATAGGGGACAGAATGCGGTCGGATCATCACATAATTGGCATATATTACTCTTACAGAATTTCCACGTGGGCGAGGATATTGGATATTTAATCAAAGCCTACTAGATGATAAATTGTTTAGAACTAGGACAGAAGAATTTATAACGGACTTTTTCCTGACATAACATCCCCTTTTGTATGGGACACTTTTAAATGTGCCTTTAGAGGCCATACAATTCAGTACTCATCTCTAAAACAAAAGCAATTTAAATCAAAAGAGTCCATATTAACAAAGGAAATTGAAGGACTAACAATACAGTTAGATAGTAATACAAACGGTACTATAGAGGCACAGAATAAGTTAGAGGAAAAACACAAAGAAATGGAGGAACTTATTCAAGATCCAGTGTAATAGATTATAAAAAATAAGGCAAATTGGATGGAAAATAGGGAAAAAATCTCCAATATAGAAAGGGTACCTATTTTTTTAAATTGAAACTTGTTACAAATGGAGTCACATGATTCACCGAATGAATCATGGAGTCACATGATTCACCGAATGAATAATGGAGTCACATGATTCACCAAAAGAATAATGGAGTCACATGATTCACCAAAAGAATAATGGAGTCACATGATTCACCAAATGAATGATGGAGTCACATGATTCACCGAATGAATGATGGAGTCACATGATTCACCGAATGAATAATGGAGTCACATGATTCACCGAATTCACCGAATGAATAATGGAGTCACATGATTCACCAAATGAATAATGGAGTCACATGATTCACCGAATGAATGATGGAGTCACATGATTCACCAAATGAATAATGGAGTCACATGATTCACCAAATGAATAATGGAGTCACATGATTCACCAAATGAATAATGGAGTCACATGATTCACCAAATGAATAATGGAGTCACATGATTCACCAAATGAATAATGGAGTCACATGATTCACCAAATGAATAATGGAGTCACATGATTCACCAAATGAATGATGGAGTCACATGATTCACCAAATGAATAATGGAGTCACATGATTCACCAAATGAATGATGGAGTCACATGATTCACCAAATGAATAATGGAGTCACATGATTCACCGAATGAATAATGGAGTCACATGATTCACCGAATTCACCGAATGAATAATGGAGTCACATGATTCACCAAATGAATAATGGAGTCACATGATTCACCGAATGAATGATGGAGTCACATGATTCACCAAATGAATAATGGAGTCACATGATTCACCAAATGAATAATGGAGTCACATGATTCACCAAATGAATAATGGAGTCACATGATTCACCAAATGAATAATGGAGTCACATGATTCACCAAATGAATAATGGAGTCACATGATTCACCAAATGAATAATGGAGTCACATGATTCACCAAATGAATGATGGAGTCACATGATTCACCAAATGAATAATGGAGTCACATGATTCACCAAATTAATGATGGAGTCACATGATTCACCAAATGAATAATGGAGTCACATGATTCACCAAATGAATGATGGAGTCACATGATTCACCAAATGAATGATGGAGTCACATGATTCACCAAATGAATAATGGAGTCACATGATTCACCAAATGAATAATGGAGTCACATGATTCACCAAATGAATAATGGAGTCACATGATTCACCAAATGAATAATGGAGTCACATGATTCACCAAATGAATAATGGAGTCACATGATTCACCAAATGAATAATGGAGTCACATGATTCACCAAATGAATGATGGAGTCACATGATTCACCAAATGAATAATGGAGTCACATGATTCACCAAATGAATAATGGAGTCACATGATTCACCAAATGAATAATGGAGTCACATGATTCACCAAATGAATAATGGAGTCACATGATTCACCAAATGAATAATGGAGTCACATGATTCACCAAATGAATGATGGAGTCACATGATTCACCAAATGAATAATGGAGTCACATGATTCACCAAATGAATGATGGAGTCACATGATTCACCAAATGAATAATGGAGTCACATGATTCACCAAATGAATGATGGAGTCACATGATTCACCAAATGAATAATGGAGTCACATGATTCACCAAATGAATGATGGAGTCACATGATTCACCAATGAATAATGGAGTCACATGATTCACCAAATGAATAATGGAGTCACATGATTCACCAAATGAATAATGGAGTCACATGATTCACCAAATGAATAATGGAGTCACATGATTCACCAAATGAATGATGGAGTCACATGATTCACCAAATGAATAATGGAGTCACATGATTCACCAAATGAATAATGGAGTCACATGATTCACCAAATGAATAATGGAGTCACATGATTCACCAAATGAATAATGGAGTCACATGATTCACCAAATGAATAATGGAGTCACATGATTCACCAAATGAATGATGGAGTCACATGATTCACCAAATGGTATTCTGAAAGAGGAAGTAAAGTACTCTAAGAATATGTTTTCATATGTTTTCCTCCAGTGGAAGTATACCAAACTCCAGGGCTAGATGGCATACCAGTGGAAGTATACCAAACTCCGGGGCTAGATGGCATACCAGTGGAAGTATACCAAACTCCAGGGCTGGAAGTATACAAAACCTTTTTTGATAGACTCAGAGGACCATTATTATCATGTTTTAACCACTCCTATATAAATGGTAGATTCAGACATGCAACAAGAAGGTCTGATATCATTATTACTGAAACAGGACCCAAGTGGTATATATAAAGATCCAGTCCATTTAAAACAATTGGAGACCTCTTACACTTCAGTGTTGTGATGCAAAAATCCTAGCAAAATACAAAAAAAGTATTGTCAGATATTATTCATCCTAATCAGACAGGTTTTGTACATGGACGATACATTGGCGATAAGACAAGAAACAATAGAATGCTATGACATATCGGGGACACCAAGCCTGGTTTTCATAGCTGATTTTGAAAAGGCTTTTGATAAAGTACGACTGGAGTTTATGTACATATAAATGCCTAGAATATTTCAATTTTGGGGAAACTCTTATAAAATTGGTTAAAGTTATGTATAGTAACCCTAGGTGTAAAATAGTAAATAATGGCTACATCTCAGAAAGTTTTAAACTATCTAGAGGAGTAAAACAAGGTTGTCCACTATCGGCATATCTATTTATTATTGCCATTGAAATGTTAGCTGTTAAAATGAGATCAACGAATAATATTAAGGGATTAGAAATCTGTGGCTAAAAAACGAATGATTCGTTTTTTCTTTTAAAATTCACATACAACGAAAAAACCTTAAGATACAAAGCATTAACAAGCATTCCAAGGCATCATTCAACACATAGTCAGAGAGAGAGAGAAACAAAGGAAGCATGGCTTGTGCCATGGCCCATAGAAAGATTGTAGGTATCTCACCGCAGCAAGTCAGCAACATAAAAGAAAGAACGATGAACCATGGACACCTGAGTTGTTTGGATTCAAAAACTGAGTTGCTGACCAATAGCATTACTGTAATGTTAACCTCCAATCAGATATCAGACCTTCAGGATGTAACCTATGCTTCTCAGAGGTGAGACAATGGGGGCTGGTGAGATCAACAGAGATAATGTTGAATTCCTAAGACAACACATAAAAACATATTGCATACAATTGATAAGAAGAGTCACTTCAAAGGCTGGGCTGCCCTACATAATCCTCCCTTGAACACAACTGATTCTGGATCAGACTGAAGTGTTTCAAAACCTGAAATCCTCAGTTTTTAGGAGAAAGCTCCAAATCTACCCTAAACTGCAAGTCAAATCAAGACGGTGTGCCTCTACCGAAATCCCAACATTTTGACTGCTTCTGCCTCTGGGACAACAGTTTCAACACCGAACTGACTAGTTGGTCCTCCTCTGTGAGGAGGCTGTCTAAAATATGCAGGATAAAGAATAATACTTTTTTTAACCCTTATTTTAACAGGTAAATTGGCTGAGAACACATTCTCAATTACAGCAACAACCTGGGAAATAGTTACAGGAGGGGGGATGAATGAGCCAATTGGAAGCTGGGGATGATTAGGTGAACCATGATGGTATGAGAGCCAGATTGGTAATTTAGCCAGGACACCAGGGTTAACACCCGTACTCTTACAAAAACTGCCATGGGATCTGTAGTGACCACATAGAGTCAGGACACCCGTTTAACGTCCCATCTGAAACATTGCGCCCTACACAGGGCAATGTCCCCAATCACTGCCCTGGGGTATTTGGGATCATTTTTAGACCAGAGGAAAGAGTGCCTCCTACTGGCCCTCCAACACCACTTCCAGCAACATCTGGTGTCCCATCTTGGAATTGACCAGGACCAACCCTGCTTAGCTTCAGAAGCAAGGTAGAATGAAGCTTTATTTTCTACACCTAAGTTCCATAAGCACCCGACAGTACCCTGTATGCCCTTCCCTTTTCCATAAGTCACAACAACACTTTGTGATCTGTTTGGGATCAGCCTCTGTAACTGTCCCAAATGCTGCATTGAGAGTTCTTTTGGTAGTTTGGCTAGCTCGCGCCCTATGGAGCAGCGTGGACTCTCACACCACATCGGTAGGTAGGACTGACTGTGAGTCCATCACGTTATCTGTATCCAAGATAGACAAATCACTTTGGAGACGATATGTGCTCTGTTCTCACAAATCTCTCTGTGTCATGAAGAAATGACCTAGTCAAATCATGAAGATATGACCTACAGTAGTCAAATCATGAAGATATGACCTACAGTAGTCAAATCATTAAGATATGACCTACAGTAGTCAAATCATTAAGATATGATCTACAGTAGTCAAATCATTAAGATATGACCTACAGTAGTCAAATCATTAAGATATGACCTACAGTAGTCAAATCATTAAGATATGACCTACAGTAGTCAAATCATTAAGATATGACCTACAGTAGTCAAATCATTAAGATATGACCTACAGTAGTCAAATCATTAAGATATGATCTACAGTAGTCAAATCATTAAGATATGACCTACAGTAGTCAAATCATGAAGATATGACCTACAGTAGTCAAATCATTAAGATATGACCTACAGTAGTTAAATCATGAAGATATGACCTACAGTAGTCAAATCATTAAGATATGACCTACAGTAGTTAAATCATGAAGATATGACCTACAGTAGTCAAATCATTAAGATATGACCTACAGTAGTCAAATCATGAAGATATGACCTACAGTAGTCAAATCATTAAGATATGACCTACAGTAGTTAAATCATTAAGATATGACCTACAGTAGTCAAATCATTAAGATATGACCTACAGTAGTCAAATCATTAAGATATGACCTACAGTAGTCAAATCATTAAGATATGACCTACAGTAGTCAAATCATTAAGATATGACCTACAGTAGTCAAATCATTAAGATATGACCTACAGTAGTCAAATCATGAAGATATGACCTACAGTAGTCAAATCATTAAGATATGACCTACAGTAGTCAAATCATTAAGATATGACCTACAGTAGTCAAATCATTAAGATATGACCTACAGTAGTCAAATCATTAAGATATGACCTACAGTAGTCAAATCATGAAGATATGACCTACAGTAGTCAAATCATTAAGATATGATCTACAGTAGTTAAATCATTAAGATATGACCTACAGTAGTCAAATCATTAAGATATGACCTACAGTAGTCAAATCATTAAGATATGACCTACAGTAGTCAAATCATGAAGATATGACCTACAGTAGTCAAATCATTAAGATATGACCTACAGTAGTCAAATCATTAAGATATGACCTACAGTAGTCAAATCATTAAGATATGACCTACAGTAGTTAAATCATTAAGATATGACCTACAGTAGTCAAATCATGAAGATATGACCTACAGTAGTCAAATCATTAAGATATGACCTACAGTAGTCAAATCATTAAGATATGACCTACAGTAGTCAAATCATTAAGATATGACCTACAGTAGTCAAATCATGAAGATATGACCTACAGTAGTCAAATCATTAAGATATGACCTACAGTAGTCAAATCATTAAGATATGACCTACAGTAGTCAAATCATTAAGATATGACCTACAGTAGTCAAATCATTAAGATATGACCTACAGTAGTCAAATCATTAAGATATGACCTACAGTAGTCAAATCATTAAGATATGACCTACAGTAGTCAAATCATTAAGATATGACCTACAGTAGTCAAATCATTAAGATATGACCTACAGTAGTCAAATCATTAAGATATGACCTACAGTAGTCAAATCATTAAGATATTACCTACAGTAGTTAAATCATTAAGATATGACCTACAGTAGTTAAATCATTAAGATATGATCTACAGTAGTCAAATCATTAAGATATGACCTACAGTAGTCAAATCATTAAGATATGACCTACAGTAGTCAAATCATTAAGATATTACCTACAGTAGTCAAATCATTAAGATATGATCTACAGTAGTCAAATCATTAAGATATGACCTACAGTAGTCAAATCATGAAATGTCATACAGTAGCCAAATCATGTAGATATGATCGGCTCAAATCATGTTATTTTTTGTAGGTTTGAAGTTCTGATTTGCAACTTCTCTGTTTTGCTCTCTGATGTCCTCTGGGACTTTACAGTCATATTATTAATCATGTTTATGGCTAGTTTGCTGCATCGCAGAATTAACATCTTAGTGTTTTTCTTCTGCATGTCAATTATATTGGCAGTAATAAAGAATTTCATCCCATTCCAATTAAATGTAAGACATTTCTCATCTTTAATTTTTTTCCAAATCATCAATAGGAGTCGATTGCCATAACTCAGTATCAATTGCTTGCACCTTGTCCAGTGCGTAGGCTATGTGTTCGTTATATATCAGGGAATCTACTGGAATAACCTCCAATTTAGTCCAAACTATACAGAAGATAAAGACTTTGTACCTCCAAAGTATCAACATGAACCACAAGTTCCATAAAGCAGATGGATACTTAAAAAGGAAATCACTTGAATGTCCACCAAACCCTTCCCCTAACCCTAACCCTAACCCTAACCCTATTAGATAAGCCTTCCCCTAACCCTAACCCTAACCTTAACCCTAACCCTAACCCTATTAGATAAGCCTTCCCCTAACCCTAACCCTAACCTTAACCCTAACCCTAACCCTAACCCTAACCCTAACCCTAACCCTAACCCTAACCCTAACCCTAACCCTAACCCTAACCCTAACCCTAACCCTAACCCTAACCCTAACCTTAACCCTAACCCTAACCCTAACCCTAACACTAACCCTATTAGATAAGCCTTCCCCTAACCCTAACCCTAACCTTAACCCTAACCCTAACCCTATTAGATAAGCCTTCCCCTAACCCTAACCCTAACCTTAACCCTAACCCTAACCCTATTAGATAAGCCTTCCCCTAACCCTAACCCTAACCTTAACCCTAACCCTAACCCTAACCCTAACCCTATTAGATAAGCCTTCCCCTAACCCTAACCCTAACCTTAACCCTATTAGATAAGCCTTCCCCTAACCCTAACCCTAACCCTATTAGATAAGCCTTCCCCTAACCCTAACCCTAACCTTAACCCTATTAGCTAAGCCTTCCCCTAACCCTAACCCTAACCCTAACCCTATTAGATAAGCCTTCCCCTAACCCTAACCCTAACCCTATTAGATAAGCCTTCCCCTAACCCTAACCCTAACCCTATTAGATAAGCCTTCCCCTAACCCTAACCCTAACCCTATTAGATAAGCCTTCCCCTAACCCTAACCCTAACCTTAACCCTATTAGATAAGCCTTCCCCTAACCCTAACCCTAACCCTATTAGATAAGCCTTCCCCTAACCCTAACCCTAACCCTATTAGATAAGCCTTCCCCTAACCCTAACCCTAACCCTATTAGATAAGCCTTCCCCTAACCCTAACCCTAACCCTATTAGATAAGCCTTCCCCTAACCTTAACCCTAACCCTAACCCTATTAGATAAGCCTTCCCCTAACCCTAACCTTAACCCTATTAGATAAGCCTTCCCTTAACCCTAACCCAAACCCACGGCATGTTAGATAAGCCTTCCCCTAACCCTAACCTTAACCCTATTAGATAAGCCTTCCCCTAACCCTAACCTTAACCCTATTAGATAAGCCTTCCCCTAACCCTAACCTTAACCCTATTAGATAAGCCTTCCCCTAACCCTAACCCTAACCTTAACCCTATTAGATAAGCCTTCCCCTTCCCCTAACCCTAACCCAAACCCACGGCATGTTAGATAAGCCTTCCCCTAACCCTAACCTTAACCTTAACCCTATTAGCTAAGCCTTCCCCTAACCCTAACCCTAACCCTAACCTTAACCCTATTAGATAAGCCTTCCCCTAACCCTAACCTTAACCCTATTAGATAAGCCTTCCCCTAACCCTAACCCAAACCCACGGCATGTTAGATAAGCCTTCCCCTAACCCTAACCCAAACCCACGGCATGTTAGATAAGCCTTCCCCTAACCCTAACCCAAACCCACGGCATGTTAGATAAGCCTTCCCCTAACCTTAACCTTAACCCTATTAGCTAAGCCTTCCCCTAACCCTAACCTTAACCTTAACCCTATTAGATAAGCCTTCCCCTAACCCTAACCCTAACCCTATTAGCTAAGCCTTCCCCTAACCCTAACCTTAACCTTAACCCTATTAGATAAGCCTTCCCCTAACCCTAACCTTAACCTTAACCCTATTAGCTAAGCCTTCCCCTAACCCTAACCTTAACCTTAACCCTATTAGATAAGCCTTCCCCTAACCCTAACCCTAACCTTAACCCTATTAGATAAGCCTTCCCCTAACCCTAACCTTAACCCTAACCCTAACCCTAACCCTAACCCTATTAGATAAGCCTTCCCCTTCCCCTAACCCTAACCTTAACCCTATTAGATAAGCCTTCCCCTAACCCTAACCCTAACCCTATTAGCTAAGCCTTCCCCTAACCCTAACCTTAACCTTAACCCTATTAGATAAGCCTTCCCCTAACCCTAACCTTAACCTTAACCCTATTAGCTAAGCCTTCCCCTAACCCTAACCTTAACCTTAACCCTATTAGATAAGCCTTCCCCTAACCCTAACCCTAACCTTAACCCTATTAGATAAGCCTTCCCCTAACCCTAACCTTAACCCTAACCCTAACCCTAACCCTAACCCTATTAGATAAGCCTTCCCCTTCCCCTAACCCTAACCTTAACCCTATTAGATAAGCCTTCCCCTTCCCCTAACCCTAACCCTATTAGATAAGCCTTCCCCTTCCCCTAACCCTAACCTTAACCCTATTAGATAAGCCTTCCCCTAACCCTAACCTTAACCCTATTAGATAAGCCTTCCCCTAACCCTAACCCTAACCTTAACCCTATTAGATAAGCCTTCCCCTAACCCTAACCCTAACCCTATTAGATAAGCCTTCCCCTAACCCTAACCTTAACCCTATTAGATAAGCCTTCCCCTAACCCTAACCCTAACCCTATTAGATAAGCCTTCCCCTAACCCTAACCCTATTAGATAAGGCTTCCCCTAACCCTAACCCTAACCCTATTAGATAAGCCTTCCCCTAACCCTAACCCTAACCCTATTAGATAAGCCTTCCCCTAACCCTAACCCTAACCCTATTAGATAAGCCTTCCCCTAACCCTAACCCTAACCTTAACCCTATTAGATAAGCCTTCCCCTAACCCTAACCCTAACCCTATTAGATAAGCCTTCCCCTAACCCTAACCCTAACCCTAACCCTATTAGATAAGCCTTCCCCTAACCCTAACCCTATTAGATAAGCCTTCCCCTAACCCTAACCCTATTAGATAAGCCTTCCCCTAACCCTAACCCTAACCCTATTAGATAAGCCTTCCCCTAACCCTAACCCTAACCCTATTAGATAAGCCTTCCCCTAACCCTAACCTTAACCCTATTAGCTAAGCCTTCCCCTTCCCCTAACCCTAACCTTAACCCTATTAGCTAAGCCTTCCCCTAACCCTAACCCTAACCCTAACCCTTTTAGATAAACCTTCCCCTAACCCTAACCTTAACCCTATTAGATAAGCCTTCCCCTAACCCTAACCTTAACCCTATTAGATAAGCCTTCCCCTAACCCTAACCTTAACCCTATTAGCTAAGCCTTCCCCTTCCCCTAACCCTAACCTTAACCCTATTAGCTAACCCTTCCCCTAACCCCAACCCTTTTAGATAAGCCTTCCCCTAACCCTAACCCTAACCCTTTTAGATAATCCTTCCCCTAACCTTAACCCTATTAGCTAAGCCTTCCCCTAACCCTAACCTTAACCCTATTAGATAAGCCTTCCCCTAACCCTAACCTTAACCCTATTAGATAAGCCTTCCCCTAACCCTAACCTTAACCCTATTAGCTAAGCCTTCCCCTTCCCCTTCCCCTAACCCTAACCTTAACCCTATTAGCTAACCCTTCCCCTAACCCCAAACCTTTTAGATAAGCCTTCCCCTAACCCTAACCCTAACCCTTTTAGATAATCCTTCCCCTAACCTTAACCCTATTAGCTAAGCCTTCCCCTAACCCTAACCTTAACCCTATTAGCTAAGCCTTCCCTTAACCCTTAACCCTATTAGCTAATCCTTCCCCTAACCCTAACCTTAACCCTATTAGCTAAGCCTTCCCCTAACCCTAACATTAACCCTATTACCTAACCCTAACCCTATTACCTAACCCTAACCTTAACCCTTTTAGCTAACCTTTCACCTAAACTTAACCCTAACCTTAACCCTATTAGATAAGCCTTCCCCTTACCCTAACCTTAACCCTATTAGCTAGCATTTCACCTAAACTTAACCCTAACCTTAACTCTAACCCCTAACCCTAACCCCTAGCCTAGCTAACGTTAGCAAGCTAGCTAATATTAACCACCTAGCTAGAATTTGTAACATATCATACTTTATTTAAATTCGTAACTTATTGTACGTTTATCAAATTTATAACATATTGTACAAATTGCAATTCGTAACTTATTGTATGGATTGTAATTCGTAACATATGATATGAAATGGATGATGGACATCCACAAATGAATACACAGTTATAAGAAATGTACCACATCGTCATAAATGGAGTGTGTCGGATTTACATACAGAATGATACGAAATGCTCTGAGACCAGGCTGCTCCTATTTTATGTGAGTGACAGTGAGTGACAGTGAGTGAAAGTCAGTGAGCAGAAACAGAACGGTTCTCAACGTATAGTCTGAAATAGACACAGGATATAGTGGTACACTGATGAAACAGGTCCCAAATTCAATGAGAAATGGAGAAAAAAAAGTGATGTGCCTAATCTGAGAGACACTCCCACAGGGGGAGAAAATCACTGCGATAGGAGTTGCTGATGTTCAAGTGGAAGATCAAGGAGAAAATAAAAGTCTGCCTCTCTTAGTAGTGGAAGTTACTGGTGGCTCCAGCTTACTAGGGAGAAGATGGTTGGAGGAAATTAAATCAAACCTGTCACAGCAGAGACGTTTAGACTGCAGCAAGTGTTTTCAAAGCAGAATTAGGGACATGAAAAGGGGTCCAAGCCCACCACTGATGTTACTGCAGATGCTACTCCCAGATTCTATAGGCCCAGATCAGTTCCATATGCAGTCTTCCATATGAAGTCTAAAGTGGGTATGGAAATTGACAGAGTCTTAACAGAGGCGATAATTATTCCTGTCAAGTTCTCTGATTGGGTAAGACCAGATGGTTTAATGAGACTATGCGGTGACTATAAGCTGACTGTAAATAGAGTTTCCTCTCTGGAGCATCACCCCAAAGTGGAGGATTTACTTTCAACGTTAACCCGGAGGGCGACAGTTCACAAAACTGGACGAGAGTCACGCATATCAGCAAGTGCTAATGGATAAAGCTTCATAGAAGTACCTGACGATAAAACACCCACAGGGAGATGTTTACCTATAAAATGCTTACCTTTCAGGGTGTCTTCCACAACTGGCTGTCTTCCAAAGAACCCTGGAGAGAGTTCTGCAGGGCATACCCTCCTAGCTCTACTGCATCAACTGTTATAGGAGGAAATGGTCAGGAAGAAGCTTTCGCAAAGTCATAGGAGTTATTGCAATCAGCAGAGGTGCTGTTGGACAACTCAGTCGACAGAGACCTCACCTCATCGTATGGTGGGTCGGGCGGTTCTATCACACCAGATGGAGAATGGAGCAGAGACACCTATTGAGTTCACGCCAAGAACGTTGTCGCCAGCGTTACTGCCAGCTGGACAAGGAAGGATTGGCTGTCACTATTCGGAATACAGAGATCCCACAAGTACTTATACGAGAGAACATTTACTATTGTGACCGACCATAAGCCTCTAAGCCGGTACCACAAATTGTCACTCCAAGATGTCAATGTCGGGGTGTGCAGCTCAGTGCCTACGAGTACAAGTGCATGAATTTGTCTTAATAGGGGGTGGCCCTACAGTGACAGAGTGGATGGAAATTGTTCCGTTTCGTTCACACCAATTTAGATTCTTGCTCTTTTTTTTTTAACAATATATTTCTTAGTCTTTAATAGCGAATAGAATAAAGTTGGATTTATTTTTACATGTAAAGATGATTTATTTATCTGGAAACATTATGAAAATGTTGGATTCATTAATTAGTGAATCAAAGTTCTTGTGTGATAAAATCTAATTGGTATCATCAGCAAAGAGGATGGGAAGTACAGTAGACGACCCAGCAACAAGGTTATTGATATAGATTAGGAATAACAAAAGGTCAAATTATGGAACCCTTGAAGGAGGGGATGAGGAAGATGCAAGGGGACAGCATTGAGACGAAGGTGTCTAGATTCTTGTTTAGCTCCTCAAGCTACAGCTGTGTTGTCACCTGCAGAAATTCTGATGTCAAGGAGGTTACGGCCAACCTTAGATCTGAATGTGAAAAAACAAAAAAAACAATAGAAACAAACACGGAATCATAACAACAGAGTCAAACTCAGAGGTTTCTCACCTGGACATAATGTCTACACTAGAAACTATGAGTTTGATCCCAAATGGATTCCTCACCTGGACATAATGTCTACACTAGAAACTATGAGTTTGATCCCAAATGGATTCCTCACCTGGACATAATGTCTACACTAGAAACTATGAGTTTGATCCCAAATGGATTCCTCACCTGGACATAATGTCTACACTAGAAACTATGAGTTTGATCCCAAATGGATTCCTCAACTGGACATAATGTCTACACTAGAAACTATGAGTTTGATCCCAAATGGATTCCTCACCTGGACATAATGTCTACACTGGAAACTATGAGTTTGATCCCAAATGGATTCCTCACCTGGACATAATGTCTACACTAGAAACTATGAGTTTGATCCCAAATGGATTCCTCACCTGGAGATAATGTCTACACTAGAAACTATGAGTTTGATCCCAAATGGATTCCTCAACTGGACATAATGTCTACACTAGAAACTATGAGTTTGATCCCAAATGGATTCCTCAACTGGACATAATGTCTACACTAGAAACTATGAGTTTGATCCCAAATGGATTCCTCAACTGGACATAATGTCTACACTAGAAACTATGAGTTTGATCCCAAATGGATTCCTCAACTGGACATAATGTCTACACTAGAAACTATGAGTTTGATCCCAAATGGATTCCTCACCTGGACATAATGTCTACACTAGAAACTATGAGTTTGATCCCAAATGGATTCCTCACCTGGACATAATGTCTACACTAGAAACTATGAGTTTGAACCCAAATGGATTCCTCAACTGGACATAATGTCTACACTAGAAACTATGAGTTTGAACCCAAATGGATTCCTCAACTGGACATAATGTCTACACTAGAAACTATGAGTTTGATCCCAAATGGATTCCTCAACTGGACATAATGTCTACACTAGAAACTATGAGTTTGATCCCAAATGGATTCCTCACCTGGACATAATGTCTACACTAGAAACTATGAGTTTGATCCCAAATGGATTCCTCAACTGGACATAATGTCTACACTAGAAACTATGAGTTTGATCCCAAATGGATTCCTCAACTGGACATAATGTCTACACTAGAAACTATGAGTTTGATCCCAAATGGATTCCTCACCTGGACATAATGTCTACACTGGAAACTATGAGTTTGATCCCAAATGGATTCCTCACCTGGACATAATGTCTACACTAGAAACTATGAGTTTGATCCCAAATGGATTCCTCAACTGGACATAATGTCTACACTTGAAACTATGAGTTTGATCCCAAATGGATTCCTCACCTGGACATAATGTCTACACTAGAAACTATGAGTTTGATCCCAAATGGATTCCTCACCTGGACATAATGTCTGTCTGTCTGTCTGTCTGTCTGTCTGTCTGTCTGTCTGTCTGTCTGTCTGTCTGTCTGTCTGTCTGTCTGTCTGTCTGTCTGTCTGTCTGTCTGTCTGTCTGTCTGTCTGTCTGTCTGTCTGTCTGTCTGTCTGTCCTGTCTGTCTGTCTGTCTGTCTGTCTGTCTGTCTGTCTGTCTGTCTGTCTGTCTGTCTGTCTGTCTGTGTGTGTGTGTGTGTGTGTGTGTGTGTGTGTGGCGCATCGGTGAAAGTGTGTGCCTAGTCCGGGACATGGTGTACAGAACTGTGCTCAGCCTCTACTGGTGATATCTGGCTAGAGGATGTTTATTTGTTTTGGTAAACCTTCTATCGCTCATAGTAATGCCTGCCTTTTGGGAATGATCAGTAAAACCTTTTGATTTATTATATTCATAAAGTTTATATTATTTCATGGGATTTAATCAATACATTATATATAAATATATATAGACACATCCCTGTGACGCTTGTATTTTCAATTCTTTGCAGCTAGCGACTGGAACGAGCTGGAACAAACACTCAAACTGGACAGTTTCATCTCAATCTCTTCATTCAAAGACTCAGTCATGGACACTCTTACTGACAGTTGTGGCTGCTCTGCGTGATGTATTGCTGTCTCTACCTTCTTGCCCTTTGTGCTGGTGTCTGTGCCCAATAATGTTTGTACCATGTTTTGTGCTGCTACCATGTTGTGTTGCTACCATGTTGTTATGTTGTGTTGGTGCCATGCTGTGTTGTCATGTGTTGCTGCCATGCTGTGTTGTTGTCATGTTGTGTTGCCATCATGTTGTTATGTGTTGTTGGTGCCATGCTGTGTTGTCATGTGTTGCTGCATTGCTATGTTGTTGACTTAGGTCTCTCTTTATGTAGTGTTGTGGTGTCTCTCTCTTTATGTAGTGTTGTGGTGTCTCTCTCTTTATGTAGTGTTGTGGTGTCTCTCTATGTATGTAGTGTTGTGGTGTCTCTCTCTTTATGTAGTGGTGTGGTGTCTCTCTCTTTATGTAGTGTTGTGGTGTCTCTCTCTTTATGTAGTGTTGTGGTGTCTCTCTCTTTATGTAGTGTTGTGGTGTCTCTCTCTTTATGTAGTGTTGTGGTGTCTCTCTCTTTATGTAGTGTTGTGGTGTCCCTCTCTTTATGTAGTGTTGTGGTGTCTCTCTCTTTATGTAGTGTTTTAGTGTCTCTTTATGTAGTGTTGTGGTGTCTCTCTCTTTAGGTAGTGGTGTGCTGTCTCTCTCTTTATGTAGTGTTGTGGTGTCTCTCTCTTTATGTAGTGTTGTGGTGTCTCTCTCTTTAGGTAGTGTTGTGGTGTCTCTCTCTTTATGTAGTGTTGTGGTGTCTCTCGCTTTATGTAGTGTTGTGGTGTCTCTCTATTTATGTAGTGTTGTGGTGTCTCTCTCTTTATGTAGTGTTGTGGTGTCTCTCTCTTTATGTAGTGTTGTGGTGTCTCTCTCTTTATGTAGTGTTGTGGTGTCTCTATGTAGTGTTGAAGTATCTCTCTCTATGTAGTGTTGTGGTGTCTCTATGTAGTGTTGAAGTATCTCTCTTTATGTAGTGTTGTGATGTCTCTCTCTTTATGTAGTGTTGTAGTGTCTCTCTCTTTATGTAGTGTTGTGGTGTCTCTCTCTTTAGGTAGTGTTGTGGTGTCTCTCTCTTTAGGTAGTGTTGTGCTGTCTCTCTCTTTATGTAGTGTTGTGGTGTCTCTCTCTTTATGTAGTGTTGTGGTGTCTCTCTCTTTAGGTAGTGTTGTGGTGTCTCTCTCTTTAGGTAGTGGTGTGCTGTCTCTCTCTTTATGTAGTGTTGTGGTGTCTCTCTCTTTAGGTAGTGTTGTGGTGTCTCTCTCTTTATGTAGTGTTGTGGTGTCTCTCTCTTTAGGTAGTGTTGTGGTGTCTCTCTCTTTATGTAGTGTTGTGGTGTCTCTCTCTTTAGGTAGTGTTGTGGTGTCTCTCTCTTTAGGTAGTGTTGTGGTGTCTCTCTCTTTAGGTAGTGGTGTGGTGTCTCTCTCTTTAGGTAGTGGTGTGGTGTCTCTCTCTTTAGGTAGTGTTGTGGTTTCTCTCTCTTTAGGTAGTGGTGTGCTGTCTCTCTCTTTAGGTAGTGTTGTGCTGTCTCTCTCTTTAGGTAGTGTTGTGGTGTCTCTCTCTTTAGGTAGTGTTGTGATGTCTCTCTCTTTATGTAGTGTTGTAGTGTCTCTCTCTTTAGGTAGTGGTGTGGTGTCTCTCTCTTTAGGTAGTGTTGTGCTGTCTCTCTCTTTAGGTAGTGGTGTGCTGTCTCTCTCTTTAGGTAGTGTTGTGGTGTCTCTCTCTTTAGGTAGTGGTGTGCTGTCTCTCTCTTTAGGTAGTGTTGTGGTGTCTCTCTCTTTAGGTAGTGGTGTGCTGTCTCTCTCTTTAGGTAGTGTTGTGGTGTCTCTCTCTTTAGGTAGTGTTGTGGTGTCTCTCTCTTTAGGTAGTGTTGTGCTGTCTCTCTCTTTAGGTAGTGGTGTGGTGTCTCTCTCTTTAGGTAGTGGTGTGGTGTCTCTCTTTAGGTAGTGGTGTGCTGTCTCTCTCTTTATGTAGTGTTGTGGTGTCTCTCTCTTTAGGTAGTGGTGTGCTGTCTCTCTCTTTAGGTAGTGTTGTGGTGTCTCTCTCTTTCTGTAGTGTTGTGGTGTCTCTCTCTTTATGTAGTGTTGTGGTGTCTCTCTCTTTAGGTAGTGTTGTGGTGTCTCTCTCTTTAGGTAGTGGTGTGCTGTCTCTCTCTTTAGGTAGTGTTGTGGTGTCTCTCTCTTTAGGTAGTGGTGTGCTGTCTCTCTCTTTAGGTAGTGTTGTGGTGTCTCTCTCTTTAGGTAGTGGTGTGCTGTCTCTCTCTTTAGGTAGTGTTGTGGTGTCTCTCTCTTTAGGTAGTGTTGTGGTGTCTCTCTCTTTAGGTAGGTAGTGTTGTGGTGTCTCTCTCTTTAGGTAGTGTTGTGGTGTCTCTCTCTTTATGTAGTGTTGTGGTGTCTCTCTCTTTATGTAGTGTTGTGGTGTCTCTCTCTTTATGTAGTGTTGTGGTGTCTCTCTCTTTATGTAGTGTTGTGGTGTCTCTCTCTTTATGTAGTGTTGTGGTGTCCCTCTCTTTATGTAGTGTTGTGGTGTCTCTCTCTTTATGTAGTGTTTTAGTGTCTCTTTATGTAGTGTTGTGGTGTCTCTCTCTTTAGGTAGTGGTGTGCTGTCTCTCTCTTTATGTAGTGTTGTGGTGTCTCTCTCTTTATGTAGTGTTGTGGTGTCTCTCTCTTTAGGTAGTGTTGTGGTGTCTCTCTCTTTATGTAGTGTTGTGGTGTCTCTCGCTTTATGTAGTGTTGTGGTGTCTCTCTATTTATGTAGTGTTGTGGTGTCTCTCTCTTTATGTAGTGTTGTGGTGTCTCTCTCTTTATGTAGTGTTGTGGTGTCTCTCTCTTTATGTAGTGTTGTGGTGTCTCTATGTAGTGTTGAAGTATCTCTCTCTATGTAGTGTTGTGGTGTCTCTATGTAGTGTTGAAGTATCTCTCTTTATGTAGTGTTGTGATGTCTCTCTCTTTATGTAGTGTTGTAGTGTCTCTCTCTTTATGTAGTGTTGTGGTGTCTCTCTCTTTAGGTAGTGTTGTGGTGTCTCTCTCTTTAGGTAGTGTTGTGCTGTCTCTCTCTTTATGTAGTGTTGTGGTGTCTCTCTCTTTATGTAGTGTTGTGGTGTCTCTCTCTTTAGGTAGTGTTGTGGTGTCTCTCTCTTTAGGTAGTGGTGTGCTGTCTCTCTCTTTATGTAGTGTTGTGGTGTCTCTCTCTTTAGGTAGTGTTGTGGTGTCTCTCTCTTTATGTAGTGTTGTGGTGTCTCTCTCTTTAGGTAGTGTTGTGGTGTCTCTCTCTTTATGTAGTGTTGTGGTGTCTCTCTCTTTAGGTAGTGTTGTGGTGTCTCTCTCTTTAGGTAGTGTTGTGGTGTCTCTCTCTTTAGGTAGTGGTGTGGTGTCTCTCTCTTTAGGTAGTGGTGTGGTGTCTCTCTCTTTAGGTAGTGTTGTGGTTTCTCTCTCTTTAGGTAGTGGTGTGCTGTCTCTCTCTTTAGGTAGTGTTGTGCTGTCTCTCTCTTTAGGTAGTGTTGTGGTGTCTCTCTCTTTAGGTAGTGTTGTGATGTCTCTCTCTTTATGTAGTGTTGTAGTGTCTCTCTCTTTAGGTAGTGGTGTGGTGTCTCTCTCTTTAGGTAGTGTTGTGCTGTCTCTCTCTTTAGGTAGTGGTGTGCTGTCTCTCTCTTTAGGTAGTGTTGTGGTGTCTCTCTCTTTAGGTAGTGGTGTGCTGTCTCTCTCTTTAGGTAGTGTTGTGGTGTCTCTCTCTTTAGGTAGTGGTGTGCTGTCTCTCTCTTTAGGTAGTGTTGTGGTGTCTCTCTCTTTAGGTAGTGTTGTGGTGTCTCTCTCTTTAGGTAGTGTTGTGCTGTCTCTCTCTTTAGGTAGTGGTGTGGTGTCTCTCTCTTTAGGTAGTGGTGTGGTGTCTCTCTTTAGGTAGTGGTGTGCTGTCTCTCTCTTTATGTAGTGTTGTGGTGTCTCTCTCTTTAGGTAGTGGTGTGCTGTCTCTCTCTTTAGGTAGTGTTGTGGTGTCTCTCTCTTTCTGTAGTGTTGTGGTGTCTCTCTCTTTATGTAGTGTTGTGGTGTCTCTCTCTTTAGGTAGTGTTGTGGTGTCTCTCTCTTTAGGTAGTGGTGTGCTGTCTCTCTCTTTAGGTAGTGTTGTGGTGTCTCTCTCTTTAGGTAGTGGTGTGCTGTCTCTCTCTTTAGGTAGTGTTGTGGTGTCTCTCTCTTTAGGTAGTGGTGTGCTGTCTCTCTCTTTAGGTAGTGTTGTGGTGTCTCTCTCTTTAGGTAGTGTTGTGGTGTCTCTCTCTTTAGGTAGGTAGTGTTGTGGTGTCTCTCTCTTTAGGTAGTGTTGTGGTGTCTCTCTCTTTAGGTAGTGGTGTGCTGTCTCTCTCTTAAGGTAGTGTTGTGGTGTCTCTCTCTTTAGGTAGTGGTGTGCTGTCTCTCTCTTTAGGTAGTGGTGTGGTGTCTCTCTCTTTAGGTAGTGTTGTGGTGTCTCTCTCTTTAGGTAGTGGTGTGCTGTCTCTCTCTTTAGGTAGTGGTGTGCTGTCTCTCTCTTTCTGTAGTGTTGTGGTGTCTCTCTCTTTAGGTAGTGGTGTGCTGTCTCTCTCTTTAGGTAGTGGTGTGCTGTCTCTCTCTTTAGGTAGTGGTGTGGTGTCTCTCTCTTTAGGTAGTGGTGTGGTGTCTCTCTCTTTAGGTAGTGTTGTGCTGTCTCTCTCTTTAGGTAGTGGTGTGGTGTCTCTCTCTTTAGGTAGTGGTGTGGTGTCTCTCTCTTTAGGTAGTGGTGTGCTGTCTCTCTCTTATGTAGTGTTGTGGTGTCTCTCTCTTTAGGTAGTGGTGTGCTGTCTCTCTCTTTAGGTAGTGTTGTGGTGTCTCTCTCTTTCTGTAGTGTTGTGGTGTCTCTCTCTTTATGTAGTGTTGTGGTGTCTCTCTTTCTGTAGTGTTGTGGTGTCTCTCTCTTTAGGTAGTGTTGTGGTGTCTCTCTCTTTAGGTAGTGGTGTGCTGTCTCTCTCTTTAGGTAGTGTTGTGGTGTCTCTCTCTTTAGGTAGTGGTGTGCTGTCTCTCTCTTTAGGTAGTGTTGTGGTGTCTCTCTCTTTAGGTAGTGGTGTGCTGTCTCTCTCTTTAGGTAGTGTTGTGGTGTCTCTCTCTTTAGGTAGTGTTGTGGTGTCTCTCTCTTTAGGTAGGTAGTGTTGTGGTGTCTCTCTCTTTAGGTAGTGTTGTGGTGTCTCTCTCTTTAGGTAGTGGTGTGCTGTCTCTCTCTTTAGGTAGTGTTGTGGTGTCTCTCTCTTTAGGTAGTGGTGTGCTGTCTCTCTCTTTAGGTAGTGTTGTGGTGTCTCTCTCTTTAGGTAGTGTTGTGATGTCTCTCTCTTTAGGTAGTGTTGTGCTGTCTCTCTCTTTAGGTAGTGGTGTGGTGTCTCTCTCTTTAGGTAGTGTTGTGGTGTCTCTCTCTTTAGGTAGTGGTGTGCTGTCTCTCTCTTTAGGTAGTGGTGTGCTGTCTCTCTCTTTCTGTAGTGTTGTGGTGTCTCTCTCTTTAGGTAGTGGTGTGCTGTCTCTCTCTTTAGGTAGTGGTGTGCTGTCTCTCTCTTTAGGTAGTGTTGTGGTGTCTCTCTCTTTAGGTAGTGGTGTGCTGTCTCTCTCTTTAGGTAGTGGTGTGCTGTCTCTCTCTTTAGGTAGTGGTGTGCTGTCTCTCTCTTTAGGTAGTGGTGTGGTGTCTCTCTCTTTAGGTAGTGGTGTGATGTCTCTCTCTTTAGGTAGTGGTGTGCTGTCTCTCTCTTTATGTAGTGTTGTGGTGTCTCTCTCTTTAGGTAGTGGTGTGCTGTCTCTCTCTTTAGGTAGTGTTGTGGTGTCTCTCTCTTTCTGTAGTGTTGTGGTGTCTCTCTCTTTATGTAGTGTTGTGGTGTCTCTCTTTCTGTAGTGTTGTGGTGTCTCTCTCTTTAGGTAGTGTTGTGGTGTCTCTCTCTTTAGGTAGTGGTGTGCTGTCTCTCTCTTTAGGTAGTGTTGTGGTGTCTCTCTCTTTACGTAGTGGTGTGCTGTCTCTCTCTTTAGGTAGTGTTGTGGTGTCTCTCTCTTTAGGTAGTGGTGTGCTGTCTCTCTCTTTAGGTAGTGTTGTGGTGTCTCTCTCTTTAGGTAGTGTTGTGGTGTCTCTCTCTTTAGGTAGTGTTGTGGTGTCTCTCTCTTTAGGTAGTGTTGTGGTGTCTCTCTCTTTAGGTAGTGGTGTGCTGTCTCTCTCTTTAGGTAGTGTTGTGGTGTCTCTCTCTTTAGGTAGTGGTGTGCTGTCTCTCTCTTTAGGTAGTGTTGTGGTGTCTCTCTCTTTAGGTAGTGTTGTGATGTCTCTCTCTTTAGGTAGTGTTGTGCTGTCTCTCTCTTTAGGTAGTGGTGTGGTGTCTCTCTCTTTAGGTAGTGTTGTGGTGTCTCTCTCTTTAGGTAGTGGTGTGCTGTCTCTCTCTTTAGGTAGTGGTGTGCTGTCTCTCTCTTTCTGTAGTGTTGTGGTGTCTCTCTCTTTAGGTAGTGGTGTGCTGTCTCTCTCTTTAGGTAGTGGTGTGCTGTCTCTCTCTTTAGGTAGTGTTGTGGTGTCTCTCTCTTTAGGTAGTGGTGTGCTGTCTCTCTCTTTAGGTAGTGGTGTGCTGTCTCTCTCTTTAGGTAGTGGTGTGCTGTCTCTCTCTTTAGGTAGTGTTGTGGTGTCTCTCTCTTTAGGTAGTGGTGTGCTGTCTCTCTCTTTAGGTAGTGGTGTGCTGTCTCTCTCTTTAGGTAGTGGTGTGCTGTCTCTCTCTTTAGGTAGTGTTGTGGTGTCTCTCTCTTTAGGTAGTGTTGTGGTGTCTCTCTCTTTAGGTAGTGGTGTGGTGTCTCTCTCTTTAGGTAGTGGTGTGCTGTCTCTCTCTTTGTGTAGATAGACAGAAAGATATAAAACGTAGTCATTTAGGTCAACATTGGATCATTCAGAGATCCTCACTGATCTTCGGTAGAGAGTTTGCTGCTCTGAAAGTAAAGGGTCTGAATAATTTTGCACGCCCAATTTTTCAGTTTTTGATTTGTTAAAAAAGTTTGAAATATCCAATAAATGTCGTTCCACTTCATGATTGTGTCCCACTTGTTGTTGATTCTTCACAAAAAAATACAGTTTTATATCTTTATGTTTGAAGCCTGAAATGTGGCAAAAGGTCGCAAAGTTCAAGGGGACCGAATACTTTCGCAAGGCACTGTATATATTTCTATAAAATAAAGGTTAAATGAATAATAATCATACATTCCTAAATGTATTTCTGGCTAAAGGTCACAGTGACTTGGGCTGACCGGGTACCAGCGCTTCAAATGGGCTACTACTTGAATTCCTACTTGAATTGCTACACCTCTTACACGATGTCAGCTCAAAAGTATTGCGGAGTTCCTGCACCTAAATGTAAACTTTACCAGCACTCAAGATGAGCAACAGCTCCTATATCTGTCCAAGTAAAGCACTGACACACACACACACACACACACACACACACACACACACACACACACACACACACACACACACACACACACACACAATTTACAGTAGAACACACGGCTAGGCCTTAGTGTACAATTATATCTGCACCTTGCTGTGCTGCACTTTGTCTCCAGCGACTGTATGTGACAACGATATTTGAGTGTTAATTAAATAGCAACACAGGATAAAAACTAAATCTAGCACAGATTGTTCCGCTAACACTTTCATTAAACCACTTTAATCACAATTGCTTCCCTCCTCCTCTGACGCTGAACTGGTAATTGATTAGAAAGAAGCATGTGAGTCCCACAGTTGGAGAGAGGAGTTTCACAACTGTCTTTATAACGTATTACATAACAAGTGCGTGGGGGGAGGGAGGGGTCCTCAATGTTGCACAGTATTTAAATGTTCTCCTTTTAACATGGACGTATGACTTAGTTGGTAGAGCATGGCGCCTGCAAAGGGTTGTGGGTTCAATTTCCACGGTGGAACAATACGTAGAAAGTATAAAAATATATCATGTTATACTGTAAGTCCCTCTGGATGAGAGCGTCTGCTAAATGACGAATCTTCCAGGTGTATCGGCCAAAACAAACTACCGGAAGAAGAAAGCATATTGGTCTGATGTCCTGTTCTAAATCAGCATTTCAAAGTGAAGTACATTATCGTGTAGATAATGGTTATTGTATAGTATATACATTATCATGTAGAATATAGTTATGAATATTATAAACATTATCATGTAGTATATAGTTGTGAATATTATATACATTATCATGTAGTAGATGGTTATTGTGTAGTACATACATTATCATGTAGAAGATGGTTATTGTGTAGTTCTGACATTATCATGTAGTAGATGGTTATTGTATATTATATACATTATCATGTAGTAGATGGTCATTGTATAGTTCTGACATTATCATGTAGTAGATGGTTATTGTATATTATATACATTATCCTGTAATATATAGTTATTTTATATTGTATACATTGTCATGTAGAATATCATAATTTAATAGTATATACATTATCATGTAGTAGATGGTTATTGTATAGTTCTGACATTATCATGTAGTAGATGGTTATTGTATATTATATACATTATCCTGTAATATATAGTTATTTTATATTGTATACATTGTCATGTAGAATATCATAATTTAATAGTATATACATTATCATGTAGAAAAGTGTTATTGAATATTTCATACATTATCATTTAGAAGATGGCTATTGAATATTAAATATATATTTGAACTTTCTTGCTGTTGCTAGGGCTGTTTTGATGTCGTAGCTAGCGAGTAACCTTCCAATGTGTGCATTACATAATGTCAAATAAACTAGAAGCTTCAATTAAAAGTTGGAGTGACATTCTGCATCCTCTGTTTCTGTGGAGTCTATAGGCACGGTCTATTAAAAGATTCAGTGTTCTGTTGTTTATCTTCCTTTACCACCCCACCTGTGGGATTGAGCCGCACACACACACACACACACACACACACACACACACACACACAGAGAGAGAGAGAGATAGATTGAGCCAGACACAAAGATAGTCTGTCTTTAAACTTTTGCCGTTTTTTTCTCCAAATGGTCAAACATGGTCAAATCTGAAGTCACGTTGTCAAAACTCTTCCCACAGTCAGCGAAACAGAAGTAGATGCGGACCGAACTTTTAATCATTTTTTCATTTCACACAAAATGTGTTCAATGTCGACATTCTCCGAAATCCATCAACTATTTTCTCATTCATGCTCCACCACCTGCTAAACTATATATTTACAGCACACGTCCAATCTGTAGTCACATTTTCAAAACTCTAAACACATCTAGCACAACATCTGTCTGTTGACCATACAATTAACATAATTCTGGTTGTTTTCACAGAATATGCAGTCAATTAACACGTTTCTAAAAATGCGTACATTATCTTTACAGATAAGCTTACCCAATACCAAAATGATGGATCTTATTTACAAATGCTTGTCTTATTTAAAAATGCTTCTCTTATTTACAAATGCTTGTCCTATTTACAAATGCGTGTCCTATTTACAAATGCTTGTCCTATTTACAAATGCTTGTCCTATTTACAAATGCGTGTCCTATTTACAAATGCTTGTCCTATTTACAAATGCTTGTCCTATTTACAAATGCGTGTCCTATTTACAAATGCTTGTCCTATTTACAAATGCTTGTCCTATTTACAAATGCTTGTCCTATTTACAAATGCTTGTCCTATTTACAAATGCTTGTCCTATTTACAAATGCTTGTCCTATTTACAAATGCTTGTCCTATTTACAAATGCTTGTCCTATTTACAAATGCGTGTCCTATTTACAAATGCTTGTCCTATTTACAAATGCTTGTCCTATTTACAAATGCTTGTCCTATTTACAAATGCTTGTCCTATTTACAAATGCTTGTCTTATTTACAAATGCTTGTCCTATTTACAAATGCTTGTCCTATTTACAAATGCTTGTCCTATTTACAAATGCTTGTCCTATTTACAAATGCTTGTCCTATTTACAAATGTGTGTCCTATTTACAAATGCGTGTCCTATTTACAAATGCGTGTCCTATTTACAAATGCGTGTCCTATTTACAAATGCGTGTCCTATTTACAAATGCGTGTCCTATTTACAAATGCGTGTCCTATTTACAAATGCGTGTCCTATTTACAAATGCGTGTCCTATTTACAAATGCGTGTCCTATTTACAAATGCGTGTCCTATTTACAAATGCGTGTCCTATTTACAAATGCGTGTCCTATTTACAAATGCTTGTCCTATTTACAAATGCTTGTCCTATTTACAAATGCGTGTCCTATTTACAAATAGCCAGAAATAAAGATCTAATGTTCAAAACTTTAAATTTAAAAGCTAAAAATGAAATTTAAAAGCTAAAAATGAAATATAATAGCTAAAAATGAAATTTAAAAGCTAAAAATGAAATATAATAGCTAAAAATGAAATTTAAAAGCTAAAAATGAAATATAATAGCTAAAAATGAAATTTAAAAGCTAAAAATGAAATATAAAAGCTACAAATTAAATATAATAGCTAAAAAGCTATATTGAAACAGCTGATAAGCAGTTTTGAATGAGCAGATTGAACCTAAAGAGAAATAGCTGTTTTACTGATTCCAATCTCAATCGGAGACATAGCCAGGTGTTGAAGTTTCAATTACATGGACAGACACAGTTAAAAAGGGGACTCTTTGGATTGATTTAGTGGTGTGGACACAGAACAACACAGCAGAGACAGATAAAACACTATGTCTGGACCAGGCAGAGGAGTAGCTGGACCAGGCAGAGGAGTAGCTGGACCAGGCAGAGGAGTAGCTGGACCAGGCAGAGGAGTAATATGGACCAGGCAGAGGAGTAGCTGGACCAGGCAGAGGAGTAGCTGGACCAGGCAGAGGAGTAATATGGACCAGGCAGAGGAGTAGCTGGACCAGGCAGAGGAGTAGCTGGACCAGGCAGAGGAGTAGCTGGACCAGGCAGAGGAGTAGCTGGACCAGGCAGAGGAGTAGCTGGACCAGGCAGAGGAGTAGCTGGACCAGGCAGAGGAGTAATATGGACCATGGAGAGGAGTAGCTGGACCAGGCAGAGGAGTAGCTGGACCAGGCAGAGGAGTAGTTGGACCAGGACCAAGGACAAGGAGAGGTAGGGGGACAGCAGTAAGAATGTGTGGTGGTGTTCAAAAGAGAGTGAGAGCTGTTGTCACTGATGAAATTAGAGCTAGCGTCATAGACCATGTGATAAACCATGATCTATCACTGAGAGAGGCTTCTGAAAGAGTCAGCCGTGGCCTCCATTATCCTTAATAGTCAACAAACCAACAGGTAAGTAATGCGTTTCACAAGGGCTTCTTCTATCATTACTTTTGCTATGTCCCACAGTAACTGTAGGCCACCAGTCCCAATGCAAATACATATGTTGTATTTTTGTTCCTCTAAAGGATGCAACATCTTCCTCTCTCTGGGGCGGGAGAGGAAAGATCCTCAGTGAAGACCAAGAACATGCCATTGTAGGATTGGTCATTGCTGACAATCCAATAAAACTGAGATAAATTCAGACCAGAATTGTAGAGGACAACCTGGTATTACACAGTGTGGAAAGCATCAGCCTGACTACCATTGGCTCGGACTCTGACCAATCACAGAGTTGGAATGAAACAGTTGTACACAGTTCCTTTTGAAAAGAACAGTAAGCGGGTCGGGGAACTCCAGCACCAATACATCCAAGCATTTTACTGCAGCAATTCTATCACTTACTATTTTTTTTCTACTGTTCATTTTATAAATTAAAGATGACTCATTCACTTTTATATAGTATGTTGCCAAAAATGCACACATTCAACAATTACACAGTAAAATGTAGTGGTTTACAGTAAAATGTAGTGGATTACAGTAAAATGTAGAGTGGTTTACAGTAAAATGTAGAGTGGTTTACAGTAAAATGTAGAGTGGTTTACAGTAAAATGTAGAGTGGATTACAGTAAAATGTAGAGTGGTTTACAGTAAAATGTAGAGTGGATTACAGTAAAATGTAGAGTGGTTTACAGTAAAATGTAGAGTGGTTTACAGTAAAATGTAGAGTGGATTACAGTAAAATGTAGAGTGGTTTACAGTAAAATGTAGAGTGGTTTACAGTAAAATGTAGAGTGGTTTACAATAAAAGGAAAGTCAATTATAATAAAACTATGGATTTCATATTGTCTATTGTCTGCAGGTAGAACTGAAACATGACAAGTAATGTCGTTTTTTTGTAATGACATCAACTGTTAGTATTTTGACAGTCGTTGTGCTATGAGTGACTATACGTTCCTCCTGGATAGAAAACATACGTGTTTTGACAGAATTATTGACCATGTTGTAAACCATGGTGTCTCAGATGAGATGAGGACCACAATTACTGACCATTGTAAACCATGGTGTCTCTGATGAGACGAGGGACATAATTACTGACCATTATTGTAAACCATGGTGTCTCTGATGAGATGAGGGACATAACTACTGACCATTGTAAACCATGGTGTCTCTGATGAGATGAGGGACATAATTACTGATGATTGTAAGCCATGGTGTCTCAGAGAGGCCGGTTTAAGGCTGCAACCAACCAGCGTTCAACAGTTGCATCAATAGTACACAATTTCCGGCCAAAACAACAGGTGAGATGTGCTTCCTTCAATGATAATTGAACTACATATTACAGTACAATACAGTATTTATTTTTTTACATGTACTGACATTTGGAAATATATTGATTGTTTTGTGTTTTTCAGTAGGATCCAAAGGTCGTCTCCCACAGGAGGGAGAGGCAGAACATTATCAGATGCGCAGGAAATTGCCATGGTAATTGGCAACAACGCAATAAAACTGTAGGAAATCCGGGACAGAATGCTGGCAGACTATCCCTTTTGGGAATGTGAATACGGTCAGCACAATGACAATTGCCTAGAGAAACATAAAACAAGGTTGAAGATGAACGTTTGAAAGAACTCCAGTATCAATATGTCCAGGTCAGACGTCTGTTCAATAACCAAACAGGGTTTACATACACAGCTATACATAATGTACATTTACTGTAAAACTGTGGATTTATTATATTTGAGAGAGTAGTGGAGATGGAAGCCAGGCAAACTGCCCATACATTCATCTTTGTGGATGAAACTGGATTCAACCTGGCAAAAACACTGCAGGGGAAGAAATGTGACTGGACAGAGAGCAACCTTGGCTGTCCAGAGAAGGGCTAACATCACAATGTGTGCAGCACTGCGCAACGATGGTTTGCTGTTACACAAACCACTCATTGGCCCCTACCATAAAGAGAGGCTCATTTATTTTCTGGATGACCTGCATAATCGACTTGTGCCAGTGGAGGAGAGAGGGGCATGACACACCCCTACCTTCGTTGTTGTGTGGGATAATGTGGCATTCCACCACTCTGCTGCAGTCACAGACTGGTTTACTGCACATCCCAGGATGTCAGTACTATTCTTGTCTCCATACTCCCACCTTCCTAAACCCCATAGAGGAGTCTGTCTCTGCGTGGAGGAGGAAGGTATATGACCACCATCCACATGACCAGATGTCCTTACTGGATGCTATGATGCAGGGTGTGGGGACACTTCTCCTGAAGGCTGCCAGGGTGTGGAGACACTTCTCCTGAAGACTGCCAGGGTGAGGAGACACTTCTCCTGAAGACTGCCAGGGTGTGGAGACACTTCTCCTGAAGGCTGCCAGGGTGTGGAGACACTTCTCCTGAAGACTGCCAGGGTGAGGAGACACTTCTCCTGAAGACTGCCAGGGTGTGGAGACACTTCTCCTGAAGACTGGCAGGGTGAGGAGACTCTTCTCCTGAAGACTGCCAGGGTGTGGAGACACTTCTCCTGAAGACAGCCAGGGTGTGGAGACACTTCTCCTGAAGGCTGCCAGGGTGTGGAGACACTTCTCCTGAAGACTGCCAGGGTTGGATTAGACATTCCGGAAGATACTTTCCAAGATGCATCGCCAGAGAAGATATAAGGTGTGATGTTGATGAGAACTTGTGGCCAAATGCAGGAGAGAGGGAGAACTAGAACCCTCACAGTACTAGAACCCTCACAGTACTGTACAGTATGAGTGTTATACTACACATGTTGATGAGAACTAGAACCCTCACAGTACTGTACAGTATGAGTGATTATACATGTTGATGAGAACTAGAACCCTCACAGTACTGTACAGTATGAGTGATATACTACACATGTTGATGAGAACTAGAACCATCACAGTACTGTACAGTATGAGTGATATACTACACATGTTGATGAGAACTAGAACCATCACAGTACTGTACAGTATGAGTGATTATACTATACATGTTGATGAGAACTAGAACCCTCACAGTACTGTACAGTATGAGTGATTATACATGTTGATGAGAACTAGAACCCTCACAGTACTGTACAGTATGAGTGATTATACTAGACATGTTGATGAGAACTAGAACCCTCACAGTACTGTACAGTATGAGTGATTATACTAGACATGTTGATGAGACCTAGAACCCTCAGAGTACTGTACAGTATGAGTGATTATACATGTTGATGAGAACTAGAACCCTCACAGTACTGTACAGTATGAGTGATTATACTAGACATGTTGATGAGAACTAGAACCCTCACAGTACTGTACAGTATGAGTGATTATACTAGACATGTTGATGAGACCTAGAACCCTCAGAGTACTGTACAGTATGAGTGATTATACTATACATGTTGATGAGAACTAGAACCCTCACAGTACTGTACAGTATGAGTGATTATACTATACATGAGAACTAGAACCCTCACAGTACTAGACAGTATGAGTGATTATACTATACATGAGAACTAGAACCCTCACAGACCTGTACAGTATGAGTGATTATACATGTTGATTATAACTAGAACCCTCACAGTACTGTACAGTATGAGTGATTATACTATACATGTTGATTAGAACTAGAACCCTCACAGTACTGTACAGTATGAGTGAATATTCATGTTGATGAGAACTAGGACCCTCACAGTACTGTACAGTATGAGTGATTATACTATACATGTTGATGAGAACTAGAACCCTCACAGTACTGTACAGTATGAGTGATTATACTAGACATGTTGATGAGAACTAGAACCCTCACTGTACTGTACAGTATGAGTGATTATACATGTTGATGAGAACTAGAACCCTCACAGTACTGTACAGTATGAGTGACTATACATGTTGATGAGAACTAGAACCCTCACAGTACTGTACAGTATGAGTGATTATACTATACATGTTGATGAGAACTAGAACCCTCACAGTACTGTACAGTATGAGTGATATACTACACATGTTGATGAGAACTAGAACCATCACAGTACTGTACAGTATGAGTGATATACTACACATGTTGATGAGAACTAGAACCATCACAGTACTGTACAGTATGAGTGATTATACTATACATGTTGATGAGAACTAGAACCCTCACAGTACTGTACAGTATGAGTGATTATACTATACATGTTGATGAGAACTAGAACCCTCACAGTACTGTACAGTATGAGTGATTATACATGTTGATGAGAACTAGAACCCTCACAGTACTGTACAGTAGTAGTGATTAAACTATACATGAGAACTAGAACCCTCACAGTACTGTACATTAGGAGTGATTATACATGTTGATGAGAACTAGAACCCTCACAGTACTGTACAGTATGAGTGATTATACATGTTGATTAGAACTAGAACCCTCACAGTACTAGACAGTATGAGTGATTATACTATACATGTTGATGAGAACTAGAACCCTCACAGTACTGTACAGTATGAGTGATTATACTATACATGTTGATGAGAACTAGAACCCTCACAGTACTGTACAGTATGAGTGATTATACTATACATGTTGATGAGAACTAGAACCCTCACAGTACTAGACAGTATGAGTGATTATACTATACATGTTGATGAGAACTAGAACCCTCACAGTGCTCTACAGTATGAGTGATTATACATGTTGATGAGAACTAGAACCCTCACAGTACTGTACATTAGGAGTGACTATACATGTTGATGAGAACTAGAACCCTCACAGTACTAGACAGTATGAGTGATTATACTATACATGAGAACTAGAACCCTCACAGTACTAGACAGTATGAGTGATTATACTATACATGTTGATGAGAACTAGAACCCTCACAGTACTGTACAGTATGAGTGATTATACTATACATGTTGATGAGAACTAGAACCCTCACAGTACTAGACAGTATGAGTGATTATACTATACATGTTGATGAGAACTAGAACCCTCACAGTGCTCTACAGTATGAGTGATTATACATGTTGATGAGAACTAGAACCCTCACAGTACTGTACATTAGGAGTGACTATACATGTTGATGAGAACTAGAACCCTCACAGTACTGTACAGTATGAGTGATTATACTATACATGTTGATGAGAACTAGAACCCTCACAGTACTGTACAGTAGTAGTGATTATACATGTTGATGAGAACTAGAACCCTCACAGTACTGTACAGTAGTAGTGATTATACTATACATGAGAACTAGAACCCTCACAGTACTGTACAGTAGGTGTGATTATACATGTTGATGAGAACTAGAACCCTCACAATACTGTACAGTAGTAGTGATTATACAACACATGTTGGTTTTCGTTGTAATTATTATTACAGCCCTGGAGTTTCAGGATTTTTTTTCTTTCAATTTTGTATTTTTTTTTCACAAGTAAATTACTATATGTAAAGATATAGAAAAAATGAAGGCTATTGAAGTAAATTGTTGCATGTCTGATTCATTGTTGTTACATATAATATAGTCAATAAAGTGAAAAGGTGTTATTCTTATTCTATAAAGAAACAATGATTTATGTTAAAATATCATTCAATTATTCAAACTTCAAAGAGAAATGTTCATCATGTATGTAATGCTTCCTGTTAGAGGTTTTTAGGTCAGTGTGTTATGAGCGACAATGTATGCTTTCTGACTGAGAATCTGCCAGTGTTATAGTCCAACCAGCTGATTTTGAACCAGCTTGTGTTCTGGTGGTTTTGGAGGTGAGATTGGTCCTGGTCCTGGTCCTGGTTCTGGTCCTGGTCGTGGTCCTGGTCATGGTCCTGGTCCTGGTCATGGACCTGGTCATGGTCATGGTCATGGACCTGGTTATGGTCATGGTCCTGATCCTGGTTATGGTCCTGATCCTGGTCATGGACCTGGTCATGGTCCTGGTCCTGGTCATGGTCATGGTCCTGGTCATGGTCCTGTTCATGGTCCTGGTCCTGGTCATGGTCCTCGTCATGGTCATGGTCCTGGTCCTGGTCCTAGTCCTGGTTATGGTCCTGGTCATGGTCCTGGTCATGGTCCTGGTCCTGGTCCTGGTAATTGTCCTGGTCATGGTCCTGGTCCTGGTCATGGTCATGGTCATGGTCCTGGTCATTGTCCTGGTCATGGTCCTGGTCTTGGTCATGGTCACGGTCCTGGTCCTGGTCATGCATGTTGGTCATGTAGAAGACTGTGTGAAGAACTTTGAAAAAGTGGCTTCAGTATTGACCGATGCTTGATAGCAATTGAAAACTGTAATACATATATCCTATTGTTACTCTGGGAACATTGTGTGTGTGTGTGTGTGTGTGTGTGTGTGTGTGTGTGTGTGTGTGTGTGTGTGTGTGTGTGTGTGTGTGTGTGTGTGCGCAGAGGTAAACACTTTCTCTGCCTCATTTATTGACAGAGAGAAGATGCTGCAGGAGAAATTGATCTGATATCTCCATTCTTCTCTCCCCCTCTCTCTCGCTCTCCCTCCCTCTCACCCCACCCGCTGGCCCTTGGATGTACACAGAGAGCTAATATTAATAATATGTATGTAAATCTCTCACGGCTCAAAGTGGAGGAGAGATTACCTTCAACAGTACTTGTATTTATAAGATGTGTTGACAAGCTGAATGCACCTGGCTGTATGTTTAATCTACTAACACACAGCACAGACACCCATCCATACCCTACAAGACACGTCACCAGAGGTCTGTTTAAACTACTGACACACACCTCAGACACCCATCCATACCCTACAAGACACGTCACCAGAGGTCTGTTTAAACTAATGACACAAACCTCAGACACCCATCCATACCCTACAAGACACGCCAGGGGTCTGTTTAAACTACCGACAGACACCTCAGACACCCATCCATACCCTACCAGAGTTCTGTTTAAACTACTGACACACACCTCAGACACCCATACATACCCTACAAGACATGCCACAAGAGGTCTCTTCACAGCCCCCAAGTCCAGAACAGACTATGGGAGGTGCACAGTACTACATAGAGCCATGACTACATGGAACTCTATTCCACAGTACTACATAGAACCATGACTACATGGAACTCTATTCCACAGTACTACATAGAGCCATGACTACATGGAACTCTATTCCACAGTACTACATAGAGCCATGACTACATGGAACTCTATTCCACAGTACTACATAGAGACATGACTACATGGAACTCTATTCCACAGTACTACATAGAGCCATGACTACATGGTACTCTATTCCACAGTACTACATAGACCCATGACTACATGGAACTATATTCCACAGTACTACATAGAGCCATGACTACATAGAACTCTATTCCACAGTACTACATATATTCATGACTACATGGAACTCTATTCCACAGTACTACATAGAGCCATGACTACATGGAACTCTATTCCACAGTACTACATAGAGCCATGACTACATGGAACTCTATTCCACAGTACTACATAGAGCCATGACTACATGGAACTCTATTCCACAGTACTACATAGAGCCATGACTACATGGAACTCTATTCCACAGTACTACATAGAGCCATGACTAC
>NC_034198.2:46191990-46204490 GCF_002021735.2 Oncorhynchus kisutch
CTGATGAGTCGCTGCTGCCTTGGGGAAGCACAGAATCATCTAGAATGTCATTGTGTGCTGCAGCGTTAAGAACTAAGGGGAACTAAGGGACTAAGGGGACTAGGGGGACTAGGGGGACTAGCCTGAACCATGAAAAACAGCTCCAGACCATTATTCCTCCTCCACCAAACTTTACAGTTGCCACTATGCATTCGGGCAGGTAGCGTTCTCTTGGCTTCCACCAAACCCAGATTCGTCCGTTGGACTGCCAGATGGTGAAGCGTGATTCATCACTCCAGAGAACACGTTTCCACTGCTCCAGAGTCCAATGGTGGCGAGCTTTACACCACTCCAGCCGATGCTTGGCATTGCACATGGTGATCTTAGGCTTGTGTGCCGCTGCTCGGCCATGGAAACCTATTTCATGAAGCTCCCGACGAACAGTTATTGTGCTGACGTTGCTTCCAGAGGCAGTTTGGAATTCAGCAGTGAGTGTTACAACAGAGGACATATGATTTTTACACGCTGCAGCACTCGGCGGTCCCATTCTGTGAGCTTGTGTGGCCTACCACTTTGCGTCTGAACCGTTGTTGCTCCTAAACATTTCCACTTCACAATAACACCACTTACAGTTGACCGGGGCAGATCTAGCAGTGCAGAATATTGATGAACTAACTTGTTGGAAAAGGGGCATCTGTTACGACTTCTCCCACTCCTCCGCTCCACGCTGCCGGTCTACTAACCACCGGTCCTGGCAACCCATCTTTAAGCAAACCTGGCAACCCTCATTACTCACACCTGGCAACCCTCATTACTCACACCTGGCAACCCTCATTACTCACACCTGGCAACCCTCCTTAGGCACACCTGTCAACCCTCATTACTCACACCTGGCAACCCTCATTACTCACACCGGGCAACCCTCATTACTCACACCTGGCAACCCTCATTACTCACACCTGGCAACCCTCATTACTTACGCCTGCAACCCTCATTTTGCACACCTGGCACACCCTCCTTAGGCACACCTGGCAACCCTCCTTAGGCACACCTGGCAACCCTCCTTAGGCACACCTGGTAACCCTCCTTAGGCACACCTGGTAACCCTCCTTAGGCACACCTGGTAACCCTCCTTAGGCACACCTGGTAACCCTCCTTAGGCACACCTGGTAACCCTCCTTGGGCACACCTGGTAACCCTCCTTAGGCACACCTGGCAACCCTCCTTAGGCACACCTGGCAACCCTCCTTAGGCACACCTGGTAACCTTCATTACACATCACAGAATGGGACCGCCGAGTACAGCGTGTTAAAATCATCTGTCTCTGTTGCAACACTCACTACTGAATTCCAAATAACTAGTTTACTGGGACTGTAGAGACCATGAGACTAGGTTACTGGGACTGTAGAGACCCTGAGACTAGCTTACTGGGACTGTAGAGACCCTGAGACTAGCTTACTGGGACTGTAGAGACCATGAGACTAGCTTACTGGGACTGCAGAGACCCTGAGACTAGCTTACTGGGACTGTAGATACCATGAGACTAGCTTACTGGGACTGTAGAGACCCTGTAGAGACCCTAATTGCATAGTTAAAATATTTACCTTCTTTAATTCTGCTGCACCTAATCTCATATTGTCAAATTCCAGGTCAAATTGTGGGTAAGGACTGGAAAGACGAGAATTGATGGATTCAGAGAACTGATTAAATTGAGTTTCTACGTTGTCTTTATACCTGTTCAAACAATACCCTCTAGGTGGCAGTATACTCCCTTTCTGTCTGATACTACATTACATGAAACCTCATTTTTTTAAATATATGTTAATGTACAGACTGTACAGAGAGAAAAAAACAGTTTCAGCAAAGACATTATTTTTTATTTTACCTTTATTTAACTTGGCAAGTCAGTTAAGAACAAATTCTTATTTTCAATGACGGCCTAGGAACAGTGGGTTAACTGCCTTGTTCAGGGGTAGAACAACAGATTGTTTTACCTAGCCAGCTCAGGGATTCGATCTTGCAACCTTACGCGTTACTAGTCCAACGCTCTAACCACTAGGCTACGCTGCAACCCCTGCTTCCACCATTTTGAAGTAGTAAACTGGGTGGGACTTCTCACATAATTCCATCCAGGTCATCAGGACGGATCAGCCAATGAACTCATGAGCAAACATTCTGTAATTGCAGGTGGCAGTAAATCAACAATATTGGCTTTCATACCTGTTCAAACAACAGCCTCCTGGTGGCAGTATGCACCCTTTCTGTTTGGTAAGCAACAAACAACAGCCTCCTGGTGGCAGTATGCACCCTTTCTGTTTGGTAAGCAACAAACAACAGCCTCCTGGTGGCAGTATGCACCCTTTCTGTTTGGTAAGCAACAAACAACAGCCTCCTGGTGGCAGTATGCACCCTTTCTGTTTGGTAAGCAACAAACAACAGCCTCCTGGTGGCAGTATGCACCCTCTCTGTTTGGTAAGCAACAAACAACAGCCTCCTGGTGGCAGTATGCACCCTCTCTGTTTGGTAAGCAACAAACAACAGCCTCCTGGTGGCAGTATGCACCCTTTCTGTTTGGTAAGCAACAAACAACAGCCTCCTGGTGGCAGTATGCACCCTTTCTGTTTGGTAAACTACAAACAACACCCTCCTGGTGGCAGTATGCACCCTTTCTGTTTGGTAAGCAACAAACAACAGCCTCCTGGTGGCAGTATGCACCCTCTCTGTTTGGTAAGCAACAAACAACAGCCTCCTGGTGGCAGTATGCACCCTCTTTGTTTGGTAAACTACAAAAACAGCCTCCTGGTGGCAGTATGCACCCTTTCTGTTTGGTAAGCAACAAACAACAGCCTCCTGGTGCCAGTATGCACCCTTTCTGTTTGGTAAGCAACAAACAACAGCCTCCTGGTGGCAGTATGCACCCTTTCTGTTTGGTAAACTACAAACAACACCCTCCTGGTGGCAGTATGCACCCTCTCTGTTTGGTAAACTACAAACAACACCCTCCTGGTGTCAGTATGCACCCTCTCTGTTTGGTAAACTAAAAACAACACCCTCCTGGTGGCAGTATGCACCCTTTCTGTTTGGTAAGCAACAAACAACAGCCTCCTGGTGGCAGTATGCACCCTTTCTGTTTGGTAAACTACAAACAACACCCTCCTGGTGGCAGTATGCACCCTTTCTGTTTTGTAAGCAACAAACAACAGCCTCCTGGTGGCAGTATGCACCCTCTCTGTTTGGTAAACTACAAACAACAGCCTCCTGGTGGCAGTATGCACCCTCTCTGTTTGGTAAACTACAAACAACACCCTCCTGGTGGCAGTATGCACCCTTTCTGTTTGGTAAGCAACAAACAACAGCCTCCTGGTGTCAGTATGCACCCTTTCTGTTTGGTAAACTACAAACAACACCCTCCTGGTGGCAGTATGCACCCTTTCTGTTTGGTAAGCAACAAACAACAGCCTCCTGGTGGCAGTATGCACCCTTTCTGTTTGGTAAACTACAAACAACACCCTCCTGGTGGCAGTATGCACCCTTTCTGTTTGGTAAGCAACAAACACCAGCCTCCTGGTGGCAGTATGCACCCTCTCTGTTTGGTAAACTACAAACAACACCCTCCTGGTGTCAGTATGCACCCTCTCTGTTTGGTAAACTACAAACAACACCCTCCTGGTGGCAGTATGCACCCTTTCTGTTTGGTAAGCAACAAACAACAGCCTCCTGGTGGCAGTATGCACCCTTTCTGTTTGGTAAACTACAAACAACACCCTCCTGGTGGCAGTATGCACCCTTTCTGTTTTGTAAGCAACAAACAACAGCCTCCTGGTGGCAGTATGCACCCTCTCTGTTTGGTAAACTACAAACAACAGCCTCCTGGTGGCAGTATGCACCCTCTCTGTTTGGTAAACTACAAACAACACCCTCCTGGTGGCAGTATGCACCCTTTCTGTTTGGTAAGCAACACACAACAGCCTCCTGGTGTCAGTATGCACCCTTTCTGTTTGGTAAACTACAAACAACACCCTCCTGGTGGCAGTATGCACCCTTTCTGTTTGGTAAGCAACAAACAACAGCCTCCTGGTGGCAGTATGCACCCTCTCTGTTTGGTAAACTACAAACAACACCCTCCTGGTGTCAGTATGCACCCTCTCTGTTTGGTAAACTACAAACAACACCCTCCTGGTGGCAGTATGCACCCTTTCTGTTTGGTAAGCAACAAACAACAGCCTCCTGGTGGCAGTATGCACCCTTTCTGTTTGGTAAACTACAAACAAAACCCTCCTGGTGGCAGTATGCACCCTTTCTGTTTGGTAAGCAACAAACAACAGCCTCCTGGTGGCAGTATGCACCCTTTCTGTTTGGTAAACTACAAACACCACCCTCCTGGTGGCAGTATGCACCCTTTCTGTTTGGTAAACTACAAACAAAACCCTCCTGGTGGCAGTATGCACCCTTTCTGTTTGGTAAGCAACAAACAACAGCCTCCTGGTGGCAGTATGCACCCTCTCTGTTTGGTAAGCAACAAACACCACCCTCCTGGTGGCAGTATGCACCCTTTCTGTTTGGTAAACTACAAACACCACCCTCCTGGTGGCAGTATGCACCCTTTCTGTTTGGTAAACTACAAACAACAGCAACAACTTATTAACATTAGGAACACCCTGAGATTAGGGGACTGGGACTGTGGAGACCCAGAGCCTTGCTACCACAGTCATTTAACTAAAACATTATAATGTGTCTGATATCACAGCCGTTTAACTGACAGTATATCAGGTATGTCTATGTCCTGGGATTTTTTATGTTTTTTGTTCATTACAACCTCATTCTAATCACATTAGCCTACGTTAGCCTACGTTAGCCTACGTTAGCCTACGTTAGCCTACGTTAGCTCGACTGTCCCGCAGGGAAACACCGATCCCGTTAAATGACTGTGGTAGCAGACACTGTAATGTTACAGGTCAATGACTGTGGTAGCAGACACTGTTGCAGGTCAATGACTGTGGTAGCAGTCACTGTAATGTTGCAGGGAAATGACTGTGGTAGCAGACACTGTAATGTTGCAGGTAAATGACTGTGGTAACAGACACTGTTGCAGGTAAATGACTGTGGTAGCAGACACTGTAATGTTGCAGGTAAATGACTGTGGTAACAGACACTGTTGCAGGTAAATGACTGTGGTAGCAGACACTGTAATGTTACAGGTAAATGACTGTGGTAGCAGACACTGTTGCAGGTCAATGACTGTGGTAGCAGACACTGTAATGTTACAGGTCAATGACTGTGGTAGCAGACACTGTTGCAGGTCAATGACTGTGGTAGCAGACACTGTTACAGGTCAATGACTGTGGTAGCAGACACTGTTGCAGGTCAATGAATGTGGTAGCAGACACACTGTAATGTTACAGGTAAATGACTGTGGTAACAGACACTGTTGCAGGTAAATGACTGTGGTAGCAGACACTGCTGTAATGTTGCAGGTCAATGACTGTGGTAACAGACACTGTTGCAGGTCAATGACTGTGGTAGCAGACACTGTAATGTTGCAGGTAAATTACTGTGGTAACAGACACTGTTGCAGGTCAATGACTGTGGTAACAGACACTGTAATGTTGCAGGTCAATGACTGTGGTAACAGACACTGTTGCAGGTAAATGACTGTGGTAACAGACACTGTAATGTTGCAGGTCAATGACTGTGGTAACAGACACTGTTGCAGGTAAATGACTGTGGTAGCAGACACTGTAATGTTGCAAGTAAATGACTGTGGTACCAGACACTGTTGCAGGTAAATGACTGTGGTAGCAGACACTGTTGTAATGTTGCAGGTCAATGACTGTGGTAACAGACACTGTTGTAATGTTGCAGGTCAATGACTGTGGTAACAGACACTGTTGCAGGTAAATGACTGTGGTAGCAGACACTGTTGTAATGTTGCAGGTCTATGACTGTGGTAAAAGACACTGTTGCAGGTAAATGACTGTGGTAACAGGCACTGTAATGTTGCAGGTCAATGACTGTGGTAACAGACACTGTTGCAGGTAAATGACTGTGGTAACAGACACTGTAATGTTGCAGGTCAATGACTGTGGTAATATACACTGTTGCAGGTAAATGACTGTGGTAGCAGACACTGTAATGTTGCAGGTAAATTACTGTGGTAACAGACACTGTTGCAGGTAAATGACTGTGGTAGCAGACACTGTTGTAATGTTGCAGGTCAATGACTGTGGTAATAGACACTGTTGTAATGTTGAAGGTCAATGACTGTGGTAACAGACACTGTTGCAGGTAAATGACTGTGGTAACAGACACTGTAATGTTGCAGGTAAATGACTGTGGTAGCAGACACTGTTGCAGGTAAATGACTGTGGTAGCAGACACTGTAATGTTGCAGGTCAATGACTGTGGTAGCAGACACTGTTGCAGGTCAATGACTGTGGTAGCAGACACTGTAATGTTGCAGGTCAATGACTGTGGTAGCAGACACTGTAATGTTGCAGGTAAATGACTGTGGTAGCAGACACTGTTGCAGGTCAATGACTGTGGTAGCAGACACTGTAATGTTGCAGGTAAATGACTGTGGTAGCAGACACTGTAATGCTGCAGGTAAATGACTGTGGTAGCAGACACTGTTGCAGGTCAATGACTGTGGTAGCAGACACTGTAATGTTGCAGGTAAATGACTGTGGTAGCAGACACTGTTGCAGGTCAATGACTGTGGTAGCAGACACTGTTGCAGGTCAATGACTGTGGTAGCAGACACTGTAATGTTGCAGGTAAATGACTGTGGTAGCAGACACTGTTGCAGGTCAATGACTGTGGTAGCAGACACTGTAATGTTGCAGGTAAATGACTGTGGTAGCAGACACTGTAATGTTGCAGGTAAATGACTGTGGTAGCAGACACTGTAATGTTGCAGGTAAATGACTGTGGTAGCAGACACTGTTGCAGGTCAATGACTGTGATAGTAGACACTGTAATGTTTCAGGTAAATGACTGTGGTAGCAGACACTGTAATGTTGCAGGTAAATGACTGTGGTAGCAGACACTGTAATGTTGCAGGTAAATGACTGTGGTAGCAGACACTGTTGCAGGTCAATGACTGTGGTAGCAGACACTGTAATGTTACAGGTCAATGACTGTGGTAGCAGATACTGTTGCAGGTCAATGACTGTGGTAGCAGACACTGTTACAGGTCAATGACTGTGGTAGCAGACACTGTTGAAGGTCAATGACTGTGGTAGCAGACACACTGTAATGTTACAGGTAAATGACTGTGGTAACAGACACTGTTGCAGGTAAATGACTGTGGTAGCAGACACTGTTGTAATGTTGCAGGTCAATGACTGTGGTAACAGACACTGTTGCAGGTCAATGACTGTGGTAGCAGACACTGTAATGTTGCAGGTAAATGACTGTGGTAACAGACACTGTTGCAGGTCAATGACTGTGGTAACAGACACTGTAATGTTGCAGGTCAATGACTGTGGTAACAGACACTGTTGCAGGTAAATGACTGTGGTAACAGACACTGTAATGTTGCAGGTCAATGACTGTGGTAATAGACACTGTTGCAGGTAAATGACTGTGGTAGCAGACACTGTAAGGTTGCAGGTAAATTAATGTGGTAACAGACACTGTTGCAGGTAAATGACTGTGGTAGCAGACACTGTTGTAATGTTGCAGGTCAATGACTGTGGTAACAGACACTGTTGTAATGTTGCAGGTCAATGACTGTGGTAACAGACACTGTTGCAGGTAAATGACTGTGGTAACAGACACTGTAATGTTGCAGGTAAATGACTGTGGTAGCAGACACTGTTGCAGGTAAATGACTGTGGTAGCAGACACTGTAATGTTGCAGGTAAATGACTGTGGTAGCAGACACTGTAATGTTGCAGGTAAATGACTGTGGTAACAGACACTGTTGCAGGTAAATGACTGTGGTAGCAGACACTGTAATGTTGCAGGTAAATGACTGTGGTAGCAGACACTGTAATGTTGCAGGTAAATGACTGTGGTAACAGACACTGTTGCAGGTAAATGACTGTGGTAACAGACACTGTAATGTTGCAGGTCAATGACTGTGGTAATAGACACTGTTGCAGGTAAATGACTGTGGTAGCAGACACTGTAATGTTGCAGGTAAATTACTGTGGTAACAGACACTGTTGCAGGTAAATGACTGTGGTAGCAGACACTGTTGTAATGTTGCAGGTCAATGACTGTGGTAACAGACACTGTTGTAATGTTGCAGGTCAATGACTGTGGTAACAGACACTGTTGCAGGTAAATGACTGTGGTAACAGACACTGTAATGTTGCAGGTAAATGACTGTGGTAGCAGACACTGTTGCAGGTAAATGACTGTGGTAGCAGACACTGTAATGTTGCAGGTCAATGACTGTGGTAGCAGACACTGTTGCAGGTCAATGACTGTGGTAGCAGACACTGTAATGTTGCAGGTCAATGACTGTGGTAGCAGACACTGTAATGTTGCAGGTAAATGACTGTGGTAGCAGACACTCTTGCAGGTCAATGACTGTGGTAGCAGACACTGTAATGTTGCAGGTAAATGACTGTGGTAGCAGACACTGTAATGCTGCAGGTAAATGACTGTGGTAGCAGACACTGTTGCAGGTCAATGACTGTGGTAGCAGACACTGTAATGTTGCAGGTAAATGACTGTGGTAGCAGACACTGTTGCAGGTCAATGACTGTGGTAGCAGACACTGTAATGTTGCAGGTAAATGACTGTGGTAGCAGACACTGTTGCAGGTCAATGACTGTGGTAGCAGACACTGTAATGTTGCAGGTAAATGACTGTGGTAGCAGACACTGTAATGTTGCAGGTAAATGACTGTGGTAGCAGACACTGTAATGTTGCAGGTAAATGACTGTGGTAGCAGACACTGTTGCAGGTCAATGACTGTGGTAGCAGACACTGTAATGTTGCAGGTAAATGACTGTGGTAGCAGACACTGTAATGTTGCAGGTAAATGACTGTGGTAGCAGACACTGTAATGTTGCAGGTAAATGACTGTGGTAGCAGACACTGTAATGTTGCAGGTAAATGACTGTGGTAGCAGGCACTGTAATGTTGCAGGTAAATGACTGTGGTAGCAGACACTGTAATGTTGCAGGTAAATGACTGTGGTAGCAGACACTGTTGCAGGTCAATGACTGTGGTAGCAGACACTGTAATGTTGCAGGTAAATGACTGTGGTAGCAGACACTGTAATGTTGCAGGTAAATGACTGTGGTAGCAGACACTGTAATGTTGCAGGTAAATGACTGTGGTAGCAGACACTGTTGCAGGTCAACGACTGTGGTAGCAGACACTGTTGCAGGTCAATGACTGTGGTAGCAGACACTGTAATGTTGCAGGTAAATGACTGTGGTAGCAGACACTGTTGCAGGTCAATGACTGTGGTAGCAGACACTGTTGCAGGTCAATGACTGTGGTAGCAGACACTGTAATGTTGCAGGTAAATGACTGTGGTAGCAGACACTGTTGCAGGTCAATGACTGTGGTAGCAGACACTGTAATGTTGCAGGTAAATGACTGTGGTAGCAGACACTGTAATGTTGCAGGTAAATGACTGTGGTAGCAGACACTGTAATGTTGCAGGTAAATGACTGTGGTAGCAGACACTGTTGCAGGTCAATGACTGTGATAGCAGACACTGTAATGTTTCAGGTAAATGACTGTGGTAGCAGACACTGTAATGTTGCAGGTAAATGACTGTGGTAGCAGACACTGTAATGTTGCAGGTAAATGACTGTGGTAGCAGACACTGTTGCAGGTCAATGACTGTGGTAGCAGACACTGTAATGTTACAGGTCAATGACTGTGGTAGCAGATACTGTTGCAGGTCAATGACTGTGGTAGCAGACACTGTTACAGGTCAATGACTGTGGTAGCAGACACTGTTGAAGGTCAATGACTGTGGTAGCAGACACACTGTAATGTTACAGGTAAATGACTGTGGTAACAGACACTGTTGCAGGTAAATGACTGTGGTAGCAGACACTGTTGTAATGTTGCAGGTCAATGACTGTGGTAACAGACACTGTTGCAGGTCAATGACTGTGGTAGCAGACACTGTAATGTTGCAGGTAAATGACTGTGGTAACAGACACTGTTGCAGGTCAATGACTGTGGTAACAGACACTGTAATGTTGCAGGTCAATGACTGTGGTAACAGACACTGTTGCAGGTAAATGACTGTGGTAACAGACACTGTAATGTTGCAGGTCAATGACTGTGGTAATAGACACTGTTGCAGGTAAATGACTGTGGTAGCAGACACTGTAAGGTTGCAGGTAAATTACTGTGGTAACAGACACTGTTGCAGGTAAATGACTGTGGTAGCAGACACTGTTGTAATGTTGCAGGTCAATGACTGTGGTAACAGACACTGTTGTAATGTTGCAGGTCAATGACTGTGGTAGCAGACACTGTTGCAGGTCAATGACTGTGGTAGCAGACACTGTAATGTTGCAGGTAAATGACTGTGGTAGCAGACACTGTTGCAGGTCAATGACTGTGGTAGCAGACACTGTAATGTTGCAGGTAAATGACTGTGGTAGCAGACACTGTTGCAGGTCAATGACTGTGGTAGTAGACACTGTAATGTTGCAGGTAAATGACTGTGGTAGCAGACACTGTAATGTTGCAGGTAAATGACTGTGGTAGCAGACACTGTAATGTTGCAGGTAAATGACTGTGGTAGCAGACACTGTTGCAGGTCAATGACTGTGGTAGCAGACACTGTAATGTTGCAGGTAAATGACTGTGGTAGCAGACACTGTAATGTTGCAGGTAAATGACTGTGGTAGCAGACACTGTAATGTTGCAGGTAAATGACTGTGGTAGCAGACACTGTAATGTTGCAGGTAAATGACTGTGGTAGCAGGCACTGTAATGTTGCAGGTAAATGACTGTGGTAGCAGACACTGTAATGTTGCAGGTAAATGACTGTGGTAGCAGACACTGTAATGTTGCAGGTAAATGACTGTGGTAGCAGACACTGTAATGTTGCAGGTAAATGACTGTGGTAGCAGGCACTGTAATGTTGCAGGTAAATGACTGTGGTAGCAGACACTGTAATGTTGCAGGTAAATGACTGTGGTAGCAGACACTGTAATGTTGCAGGTAAATGACTGTGGTAGCAGACACTGTAATGTTGCAGGTAAATGACTGTGGTAGCAGACACTGTAATGTTGCAGGTAAATGACTGTGGTAGCAGACACTGTAATGTTGCAGGTAAATGACTGTGGTAGCAGACACTGTAATGTTGCAGGTAAATGACTGTGGTAGCAGACACTGTTGCAGGTCAATGACTGTGGTAGCAGACACTGTAATGTTGCAGGTAAATGACTGTGGTAGCAGACACTGTAATGTTGCAGGTAAATGACTGTGGTAGCAGACACTGTAATGTTGCAGGTAAATGACTGTGGTAGCAGACACTGTTGCAGGTCAACGACTGTGGTAGCAGACACTGTTGCAGGTCAATGACTGTGGTAGCAGACACTGTAATGTTGCAGGTCAATGACTGTGGTAGCAGACACTGTAATGTTGCAGGTAAATGACTGTGGTAGCAGACACTGTAATGTTGCAGGTCAATGACTGTGGTAGCAGACACTGTTGCAGGTCAACGACTGTGGTAGCAGACACTGTTGCAGGTCAATGACTGTGGTAGCAGACACTGTAATGTTGCAGGTAAATGACTGTGGTAGCAGACACTGTAATGTTGCAGGTAAATGACTGTGGTAGCAGACACTGTTGCAGGTCAACGACTGTGGTAGCAGACACTGTTGCAGGTCAATTACTGTGGTAGCAGACACTGTAATGTTGCAGGTCAATGACTGTGGTAGCAGACACTGTAATGTTGCAGGTAAATGACTGTGGTAGCAGACACTGTTGCAGGTCAATGACTGTAATGTGTCTGCTACCACGCTCCTGAAACTGGCGAGCACCAAGTCTAGAACCAGAAGCCTCCTTAATAACTTCTACCCCCAAGACATAAGACTGCTGAATAATTAATCAAATGGCCACCGGGCTATTTACATTGAACCTCCTCCATTTGTTTTGTACACTGCTGCTACTCGCTGTTTATCATCTAAAGTCACTTCACCCCCACCTACATGTACAGATTACCTCAACTAACCTGTACCCCCACACACTGACTCTGTACTGGTACCCCCTGTATATAGCCTCCACATTGACTCTGTACCAGTACCCCCTGTATATAGCCTCCATATTGACTCTGTACCAGTACCCCCTGTATATAGCCTCCACATTGACTCTGTACCGTAATACCCTGTATATAGCCTCCACATTGACTCTGTACCGGTACCCCCTGTATATAGCCTCCATATTGACTCTGTACTGGTACCCCCTGTATATAGCCTCCATATTGACTCTGTACTGGTACCCCCTGTATATAGCCTCCACATTGACTCTGTACCGGTACCCCCTGTATATAGCCTCCATATTGACTCTGTACTGGTACCCCCTGT